>NW_017100686.1:128520-136965 GCF_001263275.1 Habropoda laboriosa | reverse complement strand
TAAGCTAAAGTAATTAAAATTTTACTTTACTTATATACTAAATATATTTAGTAAAAGTAATCCGTATTTACATAAATGCAATTTTTAATTAATTACAAACATAAAAGTATAACCTAATTCTTTAAGTGTAAATAATACATACAATTTGATACTTACTATCATTGAAAATAGGTAAAGCAAGAAGTAATATCCAAACAATTCCGCTGACATATAAACAGAAACACAGTGGTCGTTCCCATTTCAATAAAAATTGTATTATTTTTCCAGATCCTGCCCCAGGATCGGTTAACAAAGCCATATTCAATTTTATTCGTTAATCCTATATGTGTACATACTTTCCATCATTATCTAAATATCACTTTCTATTATTAAATAATAAAAATATTCAATTTTTTTTATTTATCTTTCATTTAATAGTTTTACGTTGTAAAATAGATTGCCAAAAATTTTTTGCTTTTCTGGAATACATAATTTTCTTTACATTTGACGATAGATATTGAAGTTTTTTTAGTTATAGTTTTTGAAAGTTCATTTCTCCGATTCTCCACAACTGAAATACATGTCATCAAAATAATGTTTTTGAAAAACAGATTAGCGTTAATAAACCAGAAATGAAAAAATCAAGATATTTCGAAAATCGTCGTTGTCGATATTTTTTCCACTTCAAATGTGTGAAGTATCGGCACGTCTCTATTTAAAAAAAAAGGCGCTTAAAAATATCTGCGATACTCATTAAATACACATGTATAACGATTAGAGATTAAAATTTTTAGTAAAAATCCCACAGCTGGTTAGAATTAACAGTCAACCGGGGCAAGAAGTTCAAAAACTATTAATCCGATTGATATAAATCTTATTATAAGAACGTATATATACAGGGTGGAACAAAAAAGCTTTGTTCACCTGGAATATTTCCGTTATTTGTAATAATATGGAAAAATGTTATATACAAAACTTACATCATATAGGGAAGATATAATGTGATGTAAATACTTTTTACGTGGGTGTAGACATATGCTATATTTTTCTACTATGGTGTAAAAAAACATTATTTTATTTTTTCGTATGATGTAGAATACATGTTCAATATAAGAGATACAAATGTAACACTGTTTTATCTTATGACAAGAACAATAATAAATTCTCTTTAACACTAGAAGGACCAACCAGGTCAAAATGACCCATTAATAATTTTACAAAAAAAGTGAATGTTCAATACTGATAAGCATCATCGTTTGTAACTCTCTGACTTTATTTATTGCATGTGTACTTCTATTTGTATCAATATGAATTAAATTTTTTAACTACGTTTTATAATAGTTATATAAAAAGTCACTTTTGTAAAGTTGTTAATGGGTTATTTTAACCCAGCCTTCTAGTGTTAAAATAGTATAAGTCCAATTTTGGAAGAAATTAGTTAAAACGAGTTTCAATTACAAATCGACGTCTCATTTTTAATATTCTGAATATTAAAATCAAGTATATTTCAATATCCCTACAAATTAAACAATACAACATGAATAAAGTCCTTAAAATAACATTTTAATATTGTATCAGAGAGTCATTCTATTTATAAATTCTTTATAGTAAAAAATAACAATATTTCTAAATAGGTTAAAATGTAAACCTCCTAATATCTTAAATCAAAGAAAAGTGGACTTGTACTCTTCAAAAATCTTAACACACTTATGCTTATGCACATAAACCTAATGCAAACATATATTTTTTCTTTAAAATTGTAATCTTTGGTATCGACTTTTATGTTATGAAAAATAGTAAATATAAAACAGAATTTCATTAAAAATAATAGAAATATTTTCAATGGAAAATGTGTTACTATACCATATATTATGTTTAAATTTTAATAGAAAAGCATAGTAATCTCAAAAATTTGTTACAAATTAGAAGTAAATTGCTACATATCATTAAATTCTGATGTTATAAGTGGGAAGTTTTGTGTATCTATGAGTAAATCTTCATTTGTATTTACTTTTTCTTCAGGTTCAAATTCATCATCTTCTCCATCGGTTATCACTTGAGGTCCAGTAGATTTGTATTGAAATGCAGAATGTGATAAATCAACTTCAACAGGAAATAATGTTACAGTAGATAATAAGTCTCGTGTATTGGAATAATACTTTGCTAACCCAGCAGCAAATTTTTGCAATTGCCACACAACATCTTGAACATGTTTATTGTCTAATAATTCAAGTTTTACAAGTACATCTGATCTAAGTTTAGCAAACTTTGCACGAGCTTCTTGGCGACACCTCAGCACTAATCGATATTCATAATTGCCTGTTTCTACTCGATAAAGAGGTTCTTGTAGCGCTGCACAACTTTGTTCTTCATCATCTAATTCTTTCACTTTTAAACAATAAGAAAGATATTCAAATTTTGCATCAGCATATTTACTAATAGTTAATCGAGTATCAGGAATAGCTTTGTGAAGATATGTGCCTAAATCATTTAATATAGGTTTTAAAGTTTTTAAAATTGTTATTCCAAATTTTTCCATTTGTCTGTGTTGTTCACCAAATTGCCTGAAAGCTTCACTAGCCCGCGGTTGTGGTTCTCTAACTCCTATTGCAGCAAAGGCATCTCCAAATACTGAAAAATATAATATAATATAGCCTTAATTTCCAAAAATACACATATAGGATAGTTCATATAAAATGATACAAGCTATTTTCTCAGAAACTATTAGGAATGATGAAAATATTTTTTCGACATTTCATGGGTCACTAAGTCAGTTATAAAATAAATGAAGTAGCATTACTTCTCCCCCTGCCCCCACAGAGAGACAATGGACCCCTCATTTTCTCAATAAAACGGGGATATTTAATGGCCTTTGCACTCGGCAAATTTCATACTTCTGGATCTTTATGAAATTTTATTAAAAATAAAATAGTGTAACTCACACAATAAGAAAGGACATAAAAGAACGAATCTTCACTATTTATACTTCTATTGCTCTACAATTATTACAAGAACGAAAAAAACATTCAGTAAAGAATAAATAAGTGTGAAGAAGTAATTGAACATCGTTTTAAACATTTTTAAAAGAAAATTCCAGTTCAAAAAGCATAAATTAAAATACAAATTACTTTTTTCAACTGAATTTACTGTGTGAAATAGTTATCACTATTGTGTAAATAATTACACTATAACTGATCATTGCATCTCTTCAATTATGCATTATAGTAAGAAATATTTGATATACACATTTGTTTTTAAATAAATGATTACGAAGTATAAAAATTGTGTGTCCTATCCCACTTTTCTGGGGGCTAGCAACAATGTCTCATTAATTTTATAAAAGAGACCAGTGAATAAATAAGTATCGAACAAAATTGTCACTATCTTTAAGAATTCTTAAGAAAATAATTTCTAACACTTTATATGGACTGCTCTGCAAATTATGATATGTATATGATTTTACAATTGAATAACTTAAGAGTCTATAACATAATAGTCTTAAAAAAGTATTTTAAATATAACTTAATTAAAAATTTGTAAGCATACCTTTATATATTTGGATTAAATCAAAAAAAGCATGCAAGGTAGATTTAGCGTGGGAAACTAAACCCCTATACAAATTTTCTGTGCGCTGTAATGCCATTAATCGTTGTACAAGTGCATCATTACAAAGAATAGCACGAGATAGTCCAAGTGCATCTGCTGTTGCACTTCCCATTCCTTCAACTAATCTATGTTTAACCTGAAATTTAATTTATGCATTAGAATTATTTATAATAAATTTATTAGGCAATACATACATTATATACCTTTTTTAAAGCTATGTCAAGAGTGCGACCTTGTTTAGGATCAGCATGTAACTTATTATAATTAATACTGACTTGAGAATCACAAGACTGTATCATTTTTGCAACTTCCACTTTTGTTTTTCCTCTAACTGACATTCCATTTACAGCTACAAGTTCATCTCCTGCTTGTAAAGTACCATCTACTGCAGCAGGTGTATTATCAAAAATTTGTACAATATATAAACAAGGACACAATGGCGCTCCACCTCCAATACTTATACCTATAAGGTTACTGTTGTCTTTTTGTATTACAACATTGCCAGAAGTGATAGTCATACCCCTGAATAAAAATTAATGCAATAAAAGAATACATGAATATTACTGGACTGAATACTTAGTCCACATAAAAAATATGAATATTTGAAGTGAATAAATAAAATTTAATAAACATATTTATAACAATATTATGCAATGCTTTATATACAGGATCAACTGCAATATGCTATTATTTTCATTGTCAATGAACTGATCACAATTTTGCTTATCACCAAGGATACAGTTTAGGAATGCCTTTATACTCATAACATTATACTTTTTATGTATCCCTTTTAGTAAATTTTTAATTGTGTTATCAATAATAAAAAAATTTCAATTGATCCACTAACAACGAAAATGACACAGATAGCCACATTATGTAGTTCATTCTGTATATATACAATGAGTCATAGAAGCATTAGTACTCTTACACTTATTGGATTCAAATGATTAATAAATAAAATCTTGTGAATCATTAAAGATTAGTCATTTGAACTCAATAACAAAGAGGGTACAAATACTTCTGTGATTTACTGTATATAATACTATCTATACACTAGTGCCATACATAATAATTTTCATATTAAATACCACAAATAATTTAACATTTAATAATGTGCATAGTACTAAATATAAAATGACTCACAATTCAAACTTTGCTAAACAAGCAAAACCTAATAAACAAGTAACAATAAAACATTTAAATACAACTTTATATTAAATAAATATTCAAAAAATTCTTACCTAAATACTATGATAACAATTAAATATTTATAGATATGATAATAAAAAACATTAAAATGTACTTGTAGCAGCAAGCATATCATTAATGAAACTTACATTGTACTGTTGGGTAGATGATGAAGAAACTGATCTTGATTGACCAGTTCTACATCTGGTCTACATTCCATAATGATTAAAAAGAAATGAAGTTTTACAGTTTATAAAATTTTTTAAATACATAATGTACATGAATAAACATAATAAAAAGATTTTAACAAGAAGAAATTTAAAGTGAGGAAAAATAATAAAATATAACAATGCATACATGCGATCTTCCATTGTGGTAATTTGATGCAATTGCACATTAACTGATGGCACGGTACTTAATAGAACAAAATTTTCTTTAAAGTCTGCAGCAAAATTTTTCAAAGTAATATTATCTGTGGATAATATTTTTTCATCTTCTAGGCTATTTCACCGCACCGTAACACATAGGCATGCATGTTACAAGAAAAAGGAAGCATATTTAAATTGAAGTGTAACACATCATTACGTAAATAAGTAGTTTTTTGAAACCAACATCTTATCTTCTTCGAAGAAAAAATCATCATCATAATCCATGCTTGTCATCTGTAATATTGACAACAAAGAAGTTGACATTTAAAACTTCGATTTCATTAACATAATATTGTTCATAAGCAGATGAAAGACGTCAATGAAATATTGAAAAATTTGTACTTTAAAAATATTTTTTAGAGAAACTGTGATGCAATTAGTTTCTAGTGTGTAACATTAAAACATGTACCTTAATGAATCACTTATAAGAAAAACAAATTAAGGTTAGGTGTCAAAGAAACAAGGAGTATGGTACACGCATGCTTCTCAATTTCAATGAATATACATAGTAACTGATATTTAGTCATCATTTTCATGTACTTACATTTATTACATGCATGCTCGAAGAATTCTAAAAAATTGACAACAAATTGCATGAATGTATAATTTTTTATAACAAGCTTTTCTTCTGTCAATAATTATAAAAAAGAATATGCATAACAAAAATAACATATAGAAATTTACAAGAAAGATTTTTCATTGATTATATCAATACCTGCTTTTATTGGTTATTGATATACTTGTTGATAAATTGATACCTGTATATTTATCATATTATGTACTAAAACTTAAATTTACTTTATACTTTATACGTGTTAGAAATAAATTGTTTACATAGGATTTCTATTATACTTGCTACAATAATACATTAACTAAGATACTACATAATAGTAAAACATAAATTAATATAATAAATTATGAAATAAAAAATATAGTATTTTTTTCTTTTCTCTCATTATATTAAGTTATTTTGAATAAATTTTTCGTTCAAATTTGATCAAGTAAATAATCATTTCTTTAAAAGAAAATTTACTAGTAATAAAATTTACCACGTTGGTAATGCTAACTAATGGTAAATTTCTGACGTTCTTTATTTAATGCCAACGTTACCTTGGTGTTCCACGTTGTAGAATTGACGACTGCGCTGCTGGTCCTCCACGTTGCAATCGGGGATGGTAGCCGGTTATGTTATAAAGAAATAGTATAGTTATGTACTGATTCTGAAGTGAGTGTTCGAGAAGTGCAATAAATCGATATTCATAACAGAAACATTAGTTCTAGAATAACGCAACAAAATGAAGAAATTTAGCATTTTGTTATTACTTTTCGTTTCAACAATTACATTCACAATGAATAGAGGTATGCAGTAATATGCAAAATAGAGTTAACCGAAATTTTTCACATTTTGTTATTTATATTAATATTACACATACGTGTGTAACATGTTGACATGGAAAACTATCTTTTCATTAATTTTTTATCGTATACGTAATTTTCATTAAAAATACAATTAATATAACTTTAGAAAATGTTATTTAATATGCTTAAAATAAAATTTTACTGAATCATGTACATTGTATTAATATTTTGTAATAAATTTTACATTGGAAAAATTATTTATTAAATTATTTTTAATTTCTGTTATAGCTTACGCTCAAGAAGATGAAAATATAGATGATATAGTAGATATTGAAGGGGAAGATAATTCCATAATAACAGATGAAGAACCTGAAGATGAAACAACCAATGCCTCATCTGATGCAGATACAACTATATTATTTACTAAACCTGTTTATAATGGGTTATCCACATTAGGTATACATAGTTTTCTAGAACCATATTACATCTTATTCAGTTATAAGGATAGCATTTAATAGTTCATTTATTTTTCTAGAATTACCAGCTGGGAATTTAGTTGAATTACTTGTTGGTTTTACTAATAAAGGTGAATCCGACTTTGTTCTTGAATCTTTGGATGCTTCTTTCCGCTATGCAATGGATTTCAATTTCTATATTCAAAATTTTTCAACTGTCACATATAACAAAATTGTAAAATCAAAACATGAGGCAACACTAGCATATTCATTTATTCCATCAGAAAATTTTGCTGGAAGACCGTTTGGTTTCAATATCAATTTGAATTATAAAGATGCTGTATGTAATGCATTTAATAATCAATTTAAAAAATATTAGTTAAAAAAATTAATAGTAATATATAATTTTGCAGAACGGCGTTGGCTTCAGCGAAGCTGTTTACAATGAAACAGTGCAAATAATAGAATTGGATGATGGTCTTGATGGAGAAACAATTTTCTTATATGTATTTCTTGCTGCATGTGTAATATTAACACTTGTAGGAGGACAACAACTTCTTTCATCTCTTGGACGTAAATCTCGATCTTCTAACACTCGTAAAGCTCCTGTGGAAATGGGCACAGCCAATCCTAATAATGTGGATTATGACTGGTTACCAAAAGAAACATTGAATAGAATTAGTACGTATTATATATTTTAAACCGAGCATAAAATGATAATTACATTTTGTATCAAATTTTTTACAGATAAATCTCCCAAAACCCCCAGACAGAGCCCTAGGCAACGAAAAGTTAAAAAAACATCTGATGACTAATTTCTAACATATGTGTAAATGTGCGTACGCACATACATGTGTATGTGTACATATAATTTAAGCAGATAGATAGGAAGTATGGTTGTACGTTTATAATAATTCTTTCTCAACAAATTTTTATATGCTTGCATCTATGATGTATTCTAGAAGAAACTGAATATCATTGCTATACACTTAAAATATTCAAAAGAAATCTTTTACATTATATGTAATTTATAATGAAACATCTTTAAATAAATTTTATAAATTATGCATAATATTATGAAATGTGATGTAATGTTGTCAAAAAGGAAGGAGAAAAATTTCAATATGAGTCTTTCATATAAATAGTATTAAAAAATCTACATGCATTATCACACCATATGAATATACATACATATTATTATGTAATTGTAAATTTTGTTATCAATCATCACTTCTGAAATGATATTATATCAATAAAACATAATTTTATATAAATTACTTTTTTGTTATTTATAATACATAATTCTATAATGATGGTGTAACTAATAAAATTGTAGTACATAACAGTAGCACCTGTTGAAATGTTGTTGGTAAGTAATAAAGATGGTTCTGCAATACTTAATTTTAGACCCATTTTATAACTATATTTAC
>NW_017100686.1:126663-128283 GCF_001263275.1 Habropoda laboriosa | reverse complement strand
TAGATACTATGAAAGAAATAGTTACAAAAAAAATAGAAAATTAATTGAGATTAACAGTCTAGAACACCATACTTATTGTCATACTTTCTAACCTAAATCTACATGGTGTCTTCGTTTAATCACTAAATAATCACACGTGATACATTGTTATATTGAGTCGTACTTCCTCGCACAGTGTGGTGTTACGTTAACTGTGTTCAAATTATAAAAATGTCAGATGTGAGAGATTGGTTTAATTCTTTACCAATTTTTACAAGATATTGGCTGTTATGTACAGCTATTTGTACATTAATCGGAAGATTCGGATTAGTAAGTCCGCTCTCACTAATATTGATAAATGATCGGTTCATAAATAATTTTGAAATTTGGAGAGCAGCAACGTGTGTTTTCTATTACCCTCTCAGCCCGGCTACAGGATTTCATTTCTTAATCAATTGTTATTTCTTATATAATTATTCATACAAGTTAGAGCGTGGGGAATATGATGGACGACCAGCAGATTATTGTTTCTTACTCTTATTCAATTGGATATGCTGTGTTATTATAGGACTTATAGGTGAATTTGTATATCTTATGGATCCTATGGTACTCAGTATATTATATGTGTGGTGTCAATTGAATAAAGATGTTATCGTTAATTTTTGGTTTGGTATGTATTTTTTCTATAGTAACAATATTAATTTTAAATATTTTGTATTTTTTATTTAATTATTTTATTTTCTATTTCCAAACACAAACAGGTACGCAATTTAAAGCAATGTATCTACCATGGGTATTATTTGCATTTAATCTTATTATCTCTGGAGGTGGTATGATGGAACTTTTTGGTATTCTGGTAGGACATCTTTATATATTTTTAAAATTCAAATATCCTCAAGAATTTGGTGGACCTGAATTATTGAATACTCCAAAAATTCTTGAATCTTACTTTCCACCTCAAAGAAGTGGTATCAGATGGTTAAGAGTTGCACCTATTCCAAGAGCACAAGAACGACAGACTAGAAATACATTTGGTCATAATTGGGGACGAGGATATGTGTTGGGACAATGAAGAGTGTAATCTTAGTGATAAACTGATTTTCATTATTGTTTCTATTTACTAAAATATACATAAAACAAATAAAAAAAGTAATTTTATCTTTTTAGTGCATTTTGGAAAACTTATCAACAATAAATACACTCGTTATCTTAATTCAATACATAGAATATATTTGAATCATAAGATTTTGATAAAGGTGATAGAATAAAAATGTTTTATTTTAAAAAATCTTAGTGTGTTATTAGTTGCATAGATTATAAAAGTATCTTATCTAAAGTTACTTCAAAAGGTTTACAATCAATATTTCTGGATGTCTATAGGTAATAAATTAATTAAAAAACATTCAATAAATGGAGTATTTAATAATTTTGAAAGTTTTTCACTTTTTCATATACTTGATAATAAATAATAGAAGTGTTAAAAACATCTTTAAATATAACTTTGATTTAATGTAAAGATACCTTCATATTAAAAGATCTTAAAAAAATGAAAGTAAATACCAAATTTTGTTTATTAACTATGATGCATTAAGATAGTTTATATATTACAACATTATCAAATATTTCTCAATTGTAACTAAT
>NW_017100686.1:122381-126639 GCF_001263275.1 Habropoda laboriosa | reverse complement strand
GGAAGAGGGGAATATATGTAAAAATACAATACTTTAATTTTAAAAAGGTTTTATTTTTTATGCCTTATTACAGATCTGAAACAATAAAAATACGAATTTCTTAAAATCGAGATAATATTTTATGCTCATACAAAATAATGATTTATTATTGAGGTTTTCTCCTCAGTAGCATAAATTTCCTGATAACATATAGCAGTGCTATTTAGAGTGCTATAAGTTAATCAGGTGGATGGGATGCTAACCCCTACCAAGAGCTCAAAGCAAATACTTTTCTCCACAATATCAATTTAGTTTTAATTACTTTAATAATTTATTGTAAATTGAAATATGCTGTAATATAAGATATTCTGATGAATAGTTTGCATTGAGCTCTGAACTTACCACATTACTCATCAGTAACTTGAAGTCTTCCACCATTGATGTCATCAATGAGATCACGTGGTGGTCTATATTCAACTGTACATCCAACTGATTGACAAGTTCCTAATATTTCTTTAACAGTACCACTAAGATACTTTGACATAGATCTTGGCCTCATTGATCGTGCAATGGAAACAATGTCATCAAATGATAAATTTCCATTATGTTTAATATTTTTTTGCCTTTTACGATCCCTTGGAGGTTCTTTCAATGCTTTAATAATTAAAGAAGCAGCAGATGGAACTACTGTAATTGTAGCTTGTCTGTTCTGAATTGTTAGCTGTACCGTAATCTTTAAACCTTTCCAATCGCTGGTAGCTTTAGCAATATCATCACCAACTTTTTTTGGAGACTATAAATATAATAAAACATTATTTCAATATATTCAGAAAGTATTATATATTAATAAATGAAAAGAAATATTATAAACATATAAAAACTTGTTTTTGTGTTTTAAATTAGAAATCATTATTATTTTCAAATAATGTTCATTTATTAAATTTAAACTTACCAAACCAAGAGGACCAATTTTTGGAGCTAAAGATGAAGTTGCTCCCACTTCACCTCCAACGCATCGCAAATAAACTATTTAGGCAAATATGTACATTAAGACCAAATTTTATATTTTTAGTATATATATACAAATTTTAAATTGAAAATATACCTTTCTTAATTTCATTAGGATCAAATTTAGGAGGCATTTTGATAACTACTATATACAAATGCTAGAAATGTGTGCAGATGAAATACGATTTCAATGCAAACGTGGAAACGACACATTCGTTGCCAAATCTCATTCCAAAAGAATAAAAGAGATTATACTGACCGGATATATTGGATAGATGTATCATAGACTATACAAATTTAAACTAGAAAGTTTTCTTACATTCATTTTGTCCATTTGTGACGAACCTGTATAACGGAAATCAAAGTTATAGAAATGTGCCTTTAAAATTTATTAAAATACCATTACAAACTTTCATATTTAAGTCTAAAATGATCTAATGAACTCATGCAATAATGAATTTTATAAATTATAACGTGCACTCTCCATGAGTCATGCGGATCAGCCATAAGGCCTATACGTTCGAATCTTTGTAAACTATTACGGATGGATTGCTAAGTTTTTTTCGACCAACATGAATTCTGACACGAATTTGTTCGAATCATGTTAACTTATATATAAACTTAAATAACTTCAAATGTCCGAAGAAGCCACTTGTAGTACTTTAGGTAAAACATTGTATTTAAAAATCTGACATAATACCATTATACTTCTTGAACTTTTGTCTACAGCATATTAATTTTTTTTACGGGATTCATTTACACATTAAACATCCATATTAAATTTGAACGACTCATCCCCACCACCCGTGCCTCTAGCTCACCATCCAAACATAACACATCGATAAGGAAAATGAATAGATGTTGCGAAAGTAAGTGAGACGTGGTACTTGCAGGGAAAATGTGCACATTGCAATGAATCATTCAATAACGAAAATTTCCCTTTTTATAACTTTTATAAGATTTTCCCGATGAAAATGGGTCTAAACACGATATAAATCGGTCTAGTATTAATACATCTTGACAAGCGTATTAATATAGTAGTGCATATGTACATAACCTTGTAAGGATGAACAAATATTAGGTTGATCTAAAAGTTTTGTCATCAGTTTTCTGGTACACATTTGTAATTCTGTTCAAAAATTTCAATAAATGACAGAAAGCTCAAATATATGTACATATGTCCATTCTAATTGTTATAAAAACACGGTCCAATAAACTTGCGAACATATTGCCAGAATATTTTAATCGCAAGAATGAAAAATTTCACATAAAGAGGATAAATAAATTACTGGGTACTTAGGAGATAATTATAACTAGCAATAAATATTATACCACAGATTAATTGATAAAACTTTCACCGAAAAAACCTTTGTTTACTTTCTTTGAAAATAAAACTATAAAACTTTCCGATCAACCTAATGTATTTACATAGTTTCTTTCATAGTATTTACTTGGTTATTTATTGTATACATTATAGATACATAATATTGTATATTACACATTTAGAAATATAGAATTCTATACTTCGTGTACGATTATAAGATATCCTGTCCTATGCTTTATTTGTAATTTCATATTTATACATATATAGTTATAATTTCAATCACTACTAATGTAATTTTATTCTATGCTGAATTGGTTACGTTGGAGGCCACACGAAAATGGTAAGGGCACTCTCAGCCCTCGTGCTGTGAACACAAAGTCCCATAAGATGTTAGGTCTATCTTGTACCTCGTCTGTGGTGTAGCATAAAATTGACATTGGATTATATGTCCATCTTATTTTTTTCTTCCATAGTGCAAAAATATGGTTTTACCCACATTTTTATATTTTATATTACTTGCATTAGTTTTTTTTAAAAGAATACATGTTTACTCAAACATGTAGATAAATTATATTGTACATAACAAATTTATTTCATAAGTACACACAAGAAATTTATAAAACGAATTTAACTAGTATTTAAATTGTTTCCACTTCCCCAGTAACAGCAATAGCTTCAATTTCAATTTGTGCTCCCTACAATAATGTTTTATTACTTATGTTAATTGTTAAACATGTAATATGATGTAATACAAAAAGCAAACTATTTCATACCATTGGCAACTTTCCAACTTCGAATGTAGATCGGGCTGGATATGGTTCCTTAAAAACTAAATAAAAGAAGTGTATATGCATGTATGTATTTATGGTATATAATTTTTTTTAAATTTAATATAATTAAATCTTACAACTTTTATAGACTTCATTTACACCACCAAAATCATTCATATTTTGTAAAAAAATGGTTGTTTTAATAACTGTAAACAAATATAAAGAATAAATATTATTTAATATATGTAACCTATTTCAGTCATATTCATCATATTATAGAATATATACATATATGAATCGAACACACATACACACAGAGTGTCTACATACGTAAGTGTCGCCACGAAATTTCAGGACTTTTCTTGAACTTTATAAAAAATTGTTTTAAATAAAAATTAAACTATATTTAAGTGTACATAACTTTTGTAAACCAAAATTACTATTTCTACATTTTTTTCGAAGATTTTAAATGAAACTATAACATAACAAAAACAACTATGCATATGTTACAAAAATAACACAAATAATAATAAGTCAACAGAAGTTGTGCAACGTCCTGATGCTTTTAAGCATTCGATTACAATAAATGTCCTAAAGGGAACGTGTTGATATACCGCAACGTTGCACAACTCTGTTGACTTTTCATGTTATTTGTGTTAGTTTTGTAGCATGTATAATTGTTGGATTTGTTAAGATTTATTGTAATGAAAAATATTTAAAAAGTGCTATAGTTTCATTTAAAAAACAAAAAGTAACATTCGTATCTCCAAAAAAAAATGTAGATAAAAAAACTATGGTATATGAAAGTTATATATACTTAATTATAGTTCACCTTTTATGTAAAACAATTTTTTGTAAAGTTTAAGGAAAATCCTGAAATTTTGTGGCGACACTTTTACATGGAATACCCTGTATAAATTTTTCTTTTTACTCAAAAAACTAAAACGAATTCTTTATATATTTCGCAAGTAAATGCTACCTCTATCATAATCAGATCCAGCTTCTTTCAAGATATTTCCCATATTTACAAGAGCTCGACGAGCTTCTGCAGCAGCACCTCCTTCTACAAGTTTTGCGGTTTTAACATCAATACCAAGAACCCCAGATAAATATAAAGTACGATCTACAAGCACTGCTTGGCTGTTAAAATAAAATTAATTATACTGCAATTAAATAG
>NW_017100686.1:121167-121459 GCF_001263275.1 Habropoda laboriosa | reverse complement strand
AGAAATAATTAAAATATATGAATATTTTAATTCAAATAATTAAAAATTGTGTATTATTAATTACTTATATGGTCCAACAGGTGTTGGACTCAATGAAGATGATATTATTCTTCTTATAACTTTCTGTGAGGCCATGATTATTTTCCTTTAGTTTGCAATGTATCCACTACTTGGTTTCAACTTAACTGTTTCTTCAGCTATACGAATCTTGGTTATGTACAGACATTTTGATTCTGATAAACTATTAACCTTTTATTAGAGTTATATCTTATCTTATGTGGAGTAACATAGT
>NW_017100686.1:120634-121030 GCF_001263275.1 Habropoda laboriosa | reverse complement strand
CTATTATAGTTATACTTGCTGATTATAATTTTTTAAATTATAACATAGTCAGAGAAATTAAAAATATTCTTTAACTGAGGACAAAAATTATTCAAAATACAATGAAGTATAAATCACACAAATTTGTGATGTATCTTTTGCTGTGGAAATAATGTCATTCTAAATTAAAATAAAGATTTCTAACAATAAAAACAAAAACAATGAATTTTACAACTTTAAGTGCAACTTTATGATAAACAGATTCGTAATAGAATCATATCAACTAATTTAGCAGTTGAATTCGAGTGTATTCATTACTATTAAAAATGAAAATACATACTTAAAAAGTATTTTTCATTGCAGTTTACTGTTGTTACAAAAACCAATTGTTGTTCTTTATCCTATGATTTCTATACC
>NW_017100686.1:106020-120375 GCF_001263275.1 Habropoda laboriosa | reverse complement strand
TTTATATTGTAATATATATATATATATTTATATATGTATATGTATATATATATACGCGCGGGAGCATGGATTTTATATGAATGCATGTATGCCTGTATAGAGCGTGTACATACTTTTTGCACTCCTTTCTAAGCACAACAAATATTACAATATATTTTATTAATGACAATGTCTATGAATCAAGTATGATCTATAACGGGCTTACGAAATTTCAATGAGCTGCGTTATTGCGTCGCCCACGTCTCTTGCGACTGCCACCGGAAGGACGGTTTGAAGAGGCCCATTGTTCATAAAAGCGTTCTGCCTCTAACCATTCTTGATATTTATACCACCATTCTTCCCATTTTATATAATCATCTAAAGTAAGATCTCGAAGATATCCTCTTGCTTTATAATAATCATATCTAACACGGACATCATCCCAACATTCAAGACCTCTTGGTCCTTGTGCTAAAAGTGATTCAGGATAATGCCCTGGTGGTGGAGAATCATATCCTAATCTTGCAATTCTTTCTTCACCCTCTATTACAACTTTCATTGCGTTTTCTCCATCTTTTGTGATTCTCATGTTTTCCATGTCCCTACGATCTACACTCCACTGTGCCATTTTGCCAAATCTAAAACAATTTTATATTCTTGCAAGATTTTTATTTTTTCATGATACAGTCATTATTATGTTAATGCTTTATATTCATAAACGTTATTAAAATAATAATTCGTAAAGAAATATAAAGATACTGCTTCTCTGATCATTACAGTTTTTAAATCTGTAACACATTGCTACTTAAATCATACCGTTCTGATAATGTCATTCTAGGTGGACCAACATGCGATGTTGTGGAAGAACTATCACTGTCTTCGCTAGGTGAGGATTCAGGTGCAGGCCTAATCATTTGAGCTGATCCATGACTTGAATGAGTTTTTTCTACCTTTACAGGTTTACGCATCTGTACAAGTTGCATAGTTACATAATGAAATAGAAAAGAATATGTAAGTGGGAAAAAACGATTAAAAATATAAGTAAAAATATACTATTTTAAGAAACAGGTATTCATAAGTAACTGTGAACAAAGTATGTTTTACCAATGGAATGGGATCTGGAACCCGTGGATCTTCTGGAATTCTAGCATGATGTTTTTCTTTACGCCGCACTTTCGTTTCTTTTTCTTTAACTGTCTTGTAATCCTTTTGGTGACGTGGAGGAGGCTGTGGTGTAGGTGGAGGTGTACGTGGACGTGGTAAAGGAGGTGATCGTGGTCTAGTTCGAGTTGGTATTATTCGTGAACTAGATGGTATAACTTCTTTCGGATGTGCTCGAGGTCGAATTGGCGTAAGTGATCTTGAACGCGAACGAGAAGGCTGAGCAATGCGTCGTCGTTCTTTTGGTGAACAGACACTGCATGATCGGTCAGAACAGGTACTCCCTGTGCTTGGACTGCGAGTAGGTCTTCCTCTAGTATGTGATCTATCACGAGGTGAACGCGGACTTCTAGTTCGAGGACTACGTGGTCTTGGGATATGAGGACTTCTAGGTCTGGGACTTCTTGGGCTTCGAGGATGTGCTCTGCTAGGTTCACCACTTGCTGTGCCACCAACATATAATTCCTTGTATCCACTATGTCTCCATCTATTTGGATCTCGCTCCTCTACCTCCAATAGTTTTTTATTCCAATAACTTGATTGAGATTCGCGAGCTTTCCGCATTACACTATCTAATTCTCTCCGTTTTCCTGAATTTTCACCATGAGGTCTAGGTTGTGATACATTGGTATCCATCCTTAACTTACTAGAACTGCTACCACCACCGCTACCTCCTCTTCGTCTATCATAGTCTCGTGACATCCCTAAAACACAGGATATAAATAAACTGTTAATAATTCCCAACATTATTAACATTTTAATACTTGACATTTCTAATTAAAATGAGAGTATTTATCTACTATTACATTATATAGGCAAGCATAATATATGTACATATGAACATGTATTTTCAACTCTTTTAATTCCATTTAACTTTTAAATATGTACCTGACAGAGATGTTAGAATAAAGAATATAGGAGGAGCGAAAAGTTGGTGATCCGAACTCCTGTGAGAGCAGTGAACACATTAATTTTCAAAACATGATAGAACTCCCATAAAGATGATTATACGTTGGACTAATCGTGATGAGTTCGCTAGAAGGACCAGTACCACTCGTCCCCTGGGTCGACTGGCCTATGTCAAAAATTCTATATGTCACAAATGGGTATCATCTGCAGTGGTCAAGCAGTGGAAAAGTTAGTATTCCCGATCAAAAGCGTATCTCTTTCAGAATTTAAATTCGCGAAATCCATATGTGGTACTGGACATCACCCGTCGCGAGACCTTACCATCGCCACTCTCCGCATGTCCAGAATTGTAGTACGCTTCGATCCACGATCCATAAATGTTGGTCGCGTGGACTTTCAATGAGTCGAACCAAATTCAGAGATCGCCTTTGAAAGGCGTCGCGCGCGCGTCAACCGAAGTCGATCGTGTCCAAGTTTCGCGCTTTCTACCGAACCGAATGCGGACAGGGTGTCAAGTTTATCTCGGGCATTACCCGGGTAATGCCGTACCGGCGGCACTCACGTAGCCGATTACGATACACGATAAGATTACTTATCGACGATACACCGGTGGTACACACATGCGAGAAAATTGAATGAACGTCGCGATAAAGCTTTTTCGCGTTTCTTGACATCATGGAAGATGTCATCCGCGGAACGTCACCTTTTCGGTATGCATTCGAGGATATCTTGTCGCGTACGACTCGTAGCCACACCGAAACGCGACGCGAAATTTGTGGCTCGAGTAACGGATACGTCAAGGTCACGTAAAGGCCTGACTACGCGGTTTCGCGACCGGCAGAACCGTATTTCTCGCGACACCATTTCAGATATTACCTAGGTAACACCTTACTGGTGTCGTAACGGAGTACTCGAGAAGCACGGAATACCTCAAGTACCGCTTGAGGAAATAAAGAGAAAGAAAGAGAGTGTCCGGAACCGGTATGTATGCGCATAGCCTCCTTCGCTCCTTTCTTTCATTAAAAGCGAAGGTCGACTCTTCTCGCTTTTTTCCATTTGCTGCTACACACCTTTGCACTATATTTTTTTAACGTAGCTTCACAAAACTTTTACTCGACAGTATTCGAATAGATCTAACTTTGGCAGCGTTGGCTGCTATTCGTACCAACGCGTCAGAGCCGTTCATTCGTTCGTACCCGACGGTCACTTTGAAAATCAATTGCCCACCCAGTGAGCGCTACTCGAGGAATTTCACGACATTCACCGGGCTCAAGAAACTTTCGAGATAACGACACTCACTTTTCTCACCACGGCAGTTTGCAAACTTGCATTTTCTGGCACAAGAATCAGTGAATCACTTCCGCGTGACGTTCTACGAATGAAGATTGTTAAGACTTTCTTGCTACAGCCGCACCAAATGCAGAGAATGCATTCCAAACCAGATAAGTAGCAGATGTCGCTACAGGAACTTGACAATTCATAAATGCCTTACCTACGAAATCATTTTTGTTGTTACATTTATTCATAATATATCATTTTGCAGACGCTTATGTTAAATAAATAACTCATTTTTTATTTTTATAAAAATGTTTTTTCCATTATTCCTCATATATACATATGTACATATATGTGTGTGTGTATGTTTGTAGAATAAGGCGCGTGTGTACGCAATGCGCGCGCATGTATGGGAGTACAAGTAAACGTCAAATAAAGTTAAATAGATACGATTACATCGCGCAAGTTGTCTGTGTTTTCTATTGGATGATCAATTTATCCACGTGCCAATGGCTACTAACCATACAAGTGTCCTTGATATTTTTCAAAATTGAAAACAAAAATGTTAATTGCAATTGGATTAGAAGGTAGTGCAAATAAGTTAGGCGTTGGAATTATTCAGGATAAAAATGTTTTGTCAAATGTACGTCATACGTATATTACTCCACCAGGTGAAGGTGAACTTAACCTTTTATATGTTTACCTATTTAATGACATAAATTGATTATAAAAATTATTTACACTTGCTAATCATTTTTTGAAAACTTATTTTGTTAAGGATTTTTACCTCGTGAAACTGCACAGCATCATAGAAAACATATTCTCAGTGTTCTGGAAAAGGCATTGGATGATGCTAAAATAACAATGAAAGATGTGGATGTGGTATGTTATACAAAAGGACCAGGGATGGGAGCACCATTAACAGTTACCGCATTGGTAGCAAGAACAATTGCTCAGATGTATAATAAGCCAATGGTGGCAGTGAATCATTGTATTGGTCATATAGAAATGGGACGACTGATCACAGGAAGTATAAATCCAATTGTTTTATATGTTTCTGGTGGAAATACACAGGTTATTGCTTATTCTCGTCAGAAATATCATATTTTTGGTGAAACAATAGATATTGCTGTTGGCAACTGTTTAGATCGTTTTGCAAGATTATTAAAACTTTCAAATGATCCCAGTCCTGGTTATAACATAGAACAATTAGCAAAGAAGTAGGTTGTTTTATTATAGTTAGATGTTTTGCGTTTGTTGTGTACATTTATAACATTTTATATGAAATTTTATGTACATGAAGAGGAAGAAAATTAATTTCACTACCCTATGTAGTAAAAGGAATGGATGTATCTTTTTCTGGAATTTTAAGTTATATAGAAGAACATGTTTCTTCTTGGTTGGCTTCAAAAGAATGTACTATAGAGGATTTATGTTTCTCCTTACAAGAAACAGTATTTGCTATGCTTATCGAAATTACAGGTATAGTTGTTGTTTATAGTATAAACAAAATGCTATAATATGAGAAACACATTGTACATTTAATTTAATAACATTTCTAGAACGGGCTATGGCTCATGTTAAATCATCCGAAGTATTAATTGTTGGTGGTGTAGGATGTAATGAAAGACTACAAGATATGATGAAAGTTATGTGTAAAGAAAGAAATGCAGTACTTTATGCTACAGACGAACGGTTTTGTATAGATAATGGCGTAATGATTGCTGTAGCTGGCTTACTTCAGTACAAAAGCCAGGGACATACTCCATGGACAGAAACAACTTGTATACAAAGATATCGAACAGATAATGTACACGTTTCTTGGAGGGCATAAACTAATTTTTTTATATATTTATTTTTGTCATAATGTTTGAGAACTGTTAAAAATTTTTAATTTCATTCATTATTTTTTGAAATACAATTTATTATTTTACTACCTTTCTAAAGAATAAAACGTATCCGTATGTTTTGTTTTACAGTATTTTTTATACTTATTTTTCATATTATTTGTAATTTGCATGGCCTTAATCAAAGTTATTACATTGACAAAGTTATTAGATATTGATTCGTTTAAATGTAATTTCAAGTTTTAAATTAAAAATTATGTAAGTCTTAAAGAAATAATCCCTATTACAGATAGGGAATTCCATTATTGAAATATGTAGTTTTGATACTTAAAATTATTCTGTTGTGTAACCCAAATATTTTTTCTTCTTTTCCTTTAAGGTTTCCATTTCCATTTTAGTAATTTAAACGGCCCGCGTAATTTCCCTTTTTTAGTTACATGTATTTTATGCGCGCGCATACGCAACGTGCGCATGCACAAACATTATACAGGTTCAAAATTGATATCGAGCTATCGGTTGTGAAAAGAGAAAAGCGAGCGTCATAGGTGGAGGTCAAATTTTCATGACACGCGCGATAGACAGGGTAGCGTACAATATTCGTCGACGCAGGCGCACGTCTGGCTATAGTCCAAACAATATCTCTGTTGGTAGTAGCAGCAGTTATAATATTAGTAGAATCCGTGTCGTCATCATTAGCGGATACACAATCATCGCTGTTAGCAGTTACAAATGTTAAAAATTCAGATCGCGCAGAATAACTTATCTTTTAATAAAGTTTTTTTGTTATCGTACCAAAGTTTCGATTCTTAATTTTGAATCGTGGGTTTCCCTCGTGGGTTTGGAATAAAGAAAGAAGAAGAGCGAGAAATTATTTTTTCTTTCGTATTACACCTAAATGACCATGTCACATTAACCATTTCCTAATCGATAGACGCGCGAACATCGATTGCAGCGCTTGGTGTGGAACAAGTGGCAGTGTGATACCGTCGTCACTACTAGTCACTACTCGTCACGGTGCATTATTCGTCGTGCTATTCTTCGACAAGATGTGCTACTATATCATGGGGTGCAATGTCTTACTTTTTCGGACGATTTGTACCTGTGCCTAAAACAGAGGTGAGTTATAAAAATCAGCATCCTTTTGTTCAGTTTTGTTCTGTTCGTTTCTACCACTACAGCACGTCTATTTCCGTATAGTAGCTACTTCATTATAGAATCGTACCGGTATACGTCAAATACTGTCCCCGAATAACATGCGTACAGACCCAGATAATATGAATCTCTTAGCTGAATCACTCGTCCTTGAATTTGCTAAAAATCAAATCGTAATTTTTGCTTTAACATTTTAGTAGCGTTGCTTTATTGTTTCCATTTCAATTGTTCTATGATCAAGTATGTCTATATTATTATTACTAAAACAATTTTAACGGTAAATACCAGTACTTACTGTAAACCGTTATATGGACAATTTGAAAACCAGAAAAAATAAAACCATAGAATATAGAGTTTTGCCGAAAATATTCTGTTTGAAAGATGAAAGTATACGGAACGAAAAAGGGGAATAGTATCGAGGCAAAATGATTATTTTTTTATTTGTGAGCGATAATCTTTATTTTTGCGGGATCTTTAGGCGAATTTTCCAATTGCAATAATTTAATGACAACATCGTGGACTGTAACGGTGAATAATTTTGTTTTGACCTATATAAGAGAATAAAGAAGATGAGTCAGGCTTTCGGTTAAGATACCAAGAGATGCAGCTTGTATGTAAATGCTTGTTCTTTACTACTGTGCGGTAACGCTAACCATCCATCTTTACTACTGTTACCCGCGATGATACGAACTCGATCGCGAGAAGTAGCTCGTTCGAATAATTTTCTATTACACTTCGTATGTCGTATACACTTTTTTCTATAGATGTTTCGATATTTTTCTCCTTCTGTAAATCCATATCTATGCGTATCATGTTTATTCTACACTACGCCGTGAATTCGAATCCCAAGCGACGTTATTAAAAGCAAAGAATTTCAAACTGGCGTATCTTACGACACTTTACGAATATTTTTGCTAACCATACAACATGATATTGACGCGTAGCCAAGATCCAGCCTGTATAGTCAAACAATACGGGCGAATAACATGCATTTAAATAATACAGCGTCAAATCTTGTGTGTTACACGTCCCTGGTCTATTGGTTAATGTCGTGTAAAAAGATTACTCGTAACGGATAAGGGTTATCCCTTGGACAAAAGACGGACGTACATGTCGATTGTGCACATAAGCCTGAATAACACCGAGAAATAATAATTTAATCGATAACGGGAACATTCAGCATAACGAGTACGAAGTCACCCAAGAATATAAAGGGAAGAGAGAGAGAGACAGAGAGAAAAAGAGAGCCAGTCTGGAATTATGCCACGAATAATGCTGTGCCGTGACATTTGAAGTACTTCTTGGTAATATCACGAGGATAGAAAATTGATGTTCGACTTAGATATTACTCATGGTTTTGCGTCGTCGAAATTTAATTTTTTCTCCAATTCCGTGACAAAAAAAAAAAAAAAACAGAAAAAAACGCTTGAAAATCAGACGAGAAGTATATCATTCTATTAATGACAAATGTAAAAAAGTTTCTACGAAAAGCAATGTTTGCTTTCGCTTCGAAGAATTCTTACATAGGACAAATTGCACCCCGCGCAATGTTACAGTTGCATTTAAGCTACAGACTTTCTTCCTTTATCTGTATGAAAATTTCATTTGCGTTATCTTAATAAATGATCTAAGGGACATTTAAATGGTCATACAGAGATCGGAGTATTCCGCTTCGCGCAGTTGTTTCCGCCCACACTGATCGATCTGCGCAAAATAGTTAACGGAGTGTACTCCGAAAGAGGTTCTATAGTATAGATATCAAACAATCGTCACGATAATTGTAACTTACGCGTAGCTACCCTTTCCCACAGATTTTATAGGTGTACTAGCTAAACGTATTTGTGATGCGTTCAGAATCACCCTGGTAAAGATAGATCCAATTTATTTGCCTCCTCCTCCTCCTCCTCCTCCTTCCTTAGCTCTTCTTTTTCATCAGATTCGTCTGTCTGTCTGCAGGTATCGTTATACCGTTGACAGAGAATTATCTTAGATGATGTGTTTTCGTATCACGTTTACTTTATCCACTGGGATGGTACGACGATATCTCGTTTTTCTTGTTCAACTGGCTCTTATTTCATATCTATATATTAATTTATGTAATTGTGAGAAAGAGAAGAATCTGTGGGGTACAAGTTTTACGTTACAGTTTGAACATTGTTGTACTTTTAAGTGTAATACATATAATGAAATACTTTATCGGTATTTTCATAAATTCGGTGCGATTATATTATTGTTTCACAATTGAATCGAACTAAATGTGATTTCTGTTTGTTTTACCATCGAGGTTTCTTTTAGGTGACTTTCTCTTACTTTACTCCTTTGGTAACTTTACTCTTTTGGTAACATTATCGTAATTGCTATTTCGAATTACGAAAATATGTATTGTTTTGTGCATAAAGATTTCAATTACTTGTTTGTTAATTCTGATCGTTGAAATTGTTCGAAGAGTTTCCTCTTTTTGTAGAAATTTCAAATATTTTACTCGAAATCTCTGATTCTTTTATGTAACAAATTATTGAAATGTTTCTAAAATACAGAAGAATGCAAGTTTATTATGAAATACATTAGAATAAAACATCGAGAATGTAACATTAAAATAAAATACAATATTACCGATACGATACAATGTTGAAAGGGATAAAAAGACATTTCGTCGATTTCGTTGATAGAGTTTTTTTTCAGAAGATTTCCGATAAATCTTTATTCGATTAATTTCAGTTTTCTACTCCTGCCTTGTGCAAAAACGGTCGTGTCTCAGTTAGACGAACGCTAAACACAAAGCATAATTAAGAGAGACAGTTTGATGTGACACAGATCAGTGACCAAAGTATGCAAAAGTTGCAACAGAACAGACTATTAGAGATCGTGCTATTTAATTGTACACATTTTAACGACTTGCTCCTTGAATTTTACTTCCACTTACTTGTCAGAGGGAAACAATTTTTGCACATTTCTTTGCTCTCCTTTCGTTTTTCCTTATGTATCATTGCAGATCAGTGCTATCAATCGCGGCCACATTTCATCGTTTGCATCTATTGTGCGTGTACACTGTCTAAGGGTATTTCTCTTCTCTACATTAACAAATTTCGTAAAGGAAAACACTAAATTTGATCATTTGCCGATATTCGAAACGCTAATTGAGAATTGTCGTGAATGAATTAAGAACACGTAACACGAGTAAATTATAAATGAAATAAAACCAGCTGATACAGATAAAGTAATGAAGAATTATAAATAATATTGGTCGATAAAATTAAGAAAAAATATTTCCATAGAAATTGCAATTACATGTTACAATATTTGGAATTGAAGGGAAAAAACGTCTTATGAATAATGTAGAAAGTTGAATGAAAATTGTACCATCTCTATGAAATGCTTACATAAATACCGTACACTGGTGTATTGTATAAACATACGCTGTTTCGTTCGTACACAAAGTGTACCGCTTCTTTATTTTTCTTCTTTCAAGTATTCTTCTTATACGTGTAATTTCGTATTTCTTTGGCGTGCATGTTTAATAGCCATTTATCGTAACTCACGGCATTTCCTCAAAGTAATCGCTCCTGTTACATATTGATATCTAGACTTTGCACGAGCCCACGTGCACGATTCAATCAGCACTATTGAGACAGGTACTTTTCACAGGGAATCTAGGTCAGAGAGTATTAACCTCGTATATAAATAGTACGAGTCACACATAATGTTTGCAGCACACACTTTTTGGATTTCTTACCGAAACCCTTCTTTTTTTCTTCGTTTTCCCCTGCTTTTTTCTAGATGGAAACGGTACTTCCAAACGTTTGCCGAGAATCCACACAATCGTGCATATATATGATGCACATATTCCGCCATGTGTACGAAAATAGTAACACCACGGGCAATATAATAATATTAGATTGAAAATTTCGCCTCATTAGAGGAAGCATCGTGTATTTCCTTTTTTTTTTTTTCGTCACAATTTATTACGGACACCGTGTTTCTTTCCTAAACACACACACACACACACACACACACACATAGACACACATTAGTGGAATTCTTCTAAACAGAATAGGAGATGCTCTAAACTCTAAACAAATCTGAAATAACGTGGATCTTATTTTCGTGTCAGCTGAACGGCAGGCGGTGGAGTATCAGATATTAAGGAAGGATAGAGAGCTGCGATGAATCATAAAAATAATCTCTATTATTCGGTTACATTTCGTAGTACAAGCAAGCACATGTGTGTGTGTGTGTATTACATTGGGTGCGTGTGCATAATTTCGTAAATAATAAAATGAATTTATACATGGTGTACCTCAGCTAAACGGAATCACCTAAATATCCGTCTTCTTTATTATTACACGAAAAACACTTGCCAGGACAACACTCGCACGACGTTTAATTCAAGCTAAAAGTGAATCACATACTTCCAACTCGTAGTTTGACTAATTTTACTCATTCCTTTTAGCGTTTCTATTACATATACATATATATATTTTAGTTTCAAGTGGTTAACGAATCGTTGATGTTTTCTTTCAGATTATGACGTGGCGCGGTTTAACCGAGCCAATGGAAGAGGAAAGACGTAGGTACGGATGAAGCACAAGAAGGGAAACGAGGGTGAGGAGGAGGAGGAAGAAGAAGAAGAAGAAGAAGAAGAAGAAGAAGAAGAAGAAGAAGAAGAAGAAGAAGAAGAAGAAGAAGAGGAAAAGAAGGAAGAGGAAGAGGAGAAGGAAGAGTACAAAAGAAGGAAAGAAGGGGACATAATAGGAAAAGAAAAAGAGAGGAAAAGAGAGGAAAAGGTAGAAAACGAGAGAAAGCCGAAAAGAACCTTATTAGCCGATGCATTAATATCATAAAAGTAATAATAATAATAACAATAAGAATAATAATAATAACAATAACAACAATAATAATAAAATTAAAATAGTAGTAACAGTAATCGGGTGCTAGTAGTACAACGGTTGCTAAGCGAAAAGAGATTCGAAGACGTCTCAACACTGGCGGACGGGGAACGTAATGGGAGCGCCGTGGTCACGGGCCCGGTGCTATCGTCGTCGTCGTCGTGCACGGTGCCCTACATCGGCACCGACCAGGGTTTCGTGTTCGAGGGTGGCGGCACGACGACGTTGCAGCGGACTGGTGCAGCCGGTGCATCAGTCGCTAGCTGCACCGGTAGCGGAGGAGGAGCAACAACAACAGCCCTTGGCGTGAGTATCGGGTCAGGAAGCGGAGGAAACGTGGTAGTCGGGTCAGGGGTTAGTATGGGCGGTGGAGTGACGGTAGCGGGAGGAGGGGTTGTCGTTGTCGGTGGAGGAAAAACTGGTGTCGGAGGAGGAGCAGGAGGAGGAGGAGGAGGAGGAGGCGGTGGAACGAATAAGGAGGTCCGGTACGCTCCATTCTCCTCATCCATAGGACCGACCGGTTCCGTGGCGCCGGGGAACCTGCCGCCGCCGCCACCGCCGCCGCCCCTGCCGCTGCAGATGCAGCAGCAGCGTGCCTACTCGAGGTCGATGACGTCCCTACCGCCTGAGCCGTTTATGATCATGAGGTCGAAGGCCCTTAACAGACGGGTCTCGATCAACGTCGGTGGCGTTAAGCACGAGGTACTATGGCGTACCCTTGAAAGGTTACCGCACACGCGTCTCGGCCGTCTCAAGGATTGCAACACCCACGAGGCGATCACAGAACTCTGCGACGATTACTCTTTAATCGACAACGAGTACTTCTTCGATCGGCATCCAAAGTCCTTCAGTTCGATATTGAATTTCTATCGTACCGGCAAGCTACATCTCGTCGACGAGATGTGCGTACTGGCGTTCAGTGACGATCTTGAGTACTGGGGTGTCGATGAGCTCTACCTCGAAAGTTGTTGCCAGCACAAGTATCATCAGCGAAAGGAGCACGTGCACGAGGAAATGCGCAAGGAGGCTGAGTCGCTGAGGCAAAGGGAAGAGGAAGAGTTCGGTGAAGGACAGTGCGCGCAATATCAGAAGTGGCTCTGGGATCTACTCGAGAAACCGACTACGTCCATCGCTGCGAGGGTGAGTCAATACTATTCTCAATATGTTCGCGTCTGCTTTACCATCCTCTCTTCTTTTATCGAGTCGAGAACAATATGTAGAAGTCAGAAAGTCGAGAAAACGTCGGACCGATAAACCCGGTTGCGTGCATCGGCTTGCAAGCAACATCCCGCAATGATTCAGACGGACAAAATTTAGGAAGGTATATTTCGAAGATCGAATTCTGAATCGGCGGAAGAATTTGAACTCGAGCCAAAAATCACCGCTTGTCGCAATAACATGTATCATTTGACATTGATGAATTTTCAGTTCCGAGGGTCGACGTTTAAAAATTTCATCGCGTTGTTTCGTCGTATTTTGTTTATTATTATTTCAATTGCTACCATTTCAAGCAATTTTTCTCCGCGTACTGTAACACTGTTGTCAATCGTATTCTTCCAGTAAATCATTTATCAACTGTGTTGTCATTTAACTAAGTAACGTTTTCGGTTGTTTCTTCTTTTTTCTTTTTTTTTTTTTTTTGTACGTTCTGTTAGAGCAAAACGAAAATTTGACAAAAAGATTTAACGGTTAAAGAATGTTTTTCCCTCTAAAATTGTGTCCATACAATCCACTTATACCGTCTCCACGTTTACAGTTTGTGCTGGAGCCTTAATTTGAAGAAAGGTATTATTAAGTTGATGATAGTAGAGCAGCAATTCGACGTAGCTCTCGTATAGATGAAAGAGTAGTGAGAACATTTGTCTTTAATCTCGCTGTAGAATTACAACTAAAATAGTAAATCAACCTGTCGGGTTTGATTTATATCAACGATTATATACCGTTTTAGTTTCTCAATCCTTTCGATGATACAATTACGAACACAGTATGAACGAGAATAATGAATGGACACCTGTAAATTGTTGCTCGTACAAAATCCACAAGAAAGAACGTCAGCTAACAGAAATAGAAATTCTTGCATGTTTTATACTTCTTCATTAACAATCTCGCGTTATTAATTTCAAATTGTGTACAGTATACTTGTACATATTAACAGATTGTCAAGCAATTTTTATCATTATCAATCTCCCATAAATAGTATAGTTGATGTTACAAATCGATGTTCCTTTTCCCTGTCAGAGCCAGAAATTAAAAAACACGCGTGTTCATCGAGCATAATCGATAATCATGATCAGCAGGTACTATTTACTAAATAATTTAGACAAACCTTTTCCACCCTCAGATATTTTATCGATGCATTTCTTTATTTCACTATTAATCAATATTTATTGATTACAGTAAGGTGTAAGTATGTATATACATACATATGTATATATTAAGGAAAATAAAAGTATCAGGGTGTAACCTTAGATAAATCAATAATTCCTGAGATGTTTCCAATTTTTCATAAGACGTGCGTATGTTTCGTTGAATATGTGAAACGTTCGAACACTGAATAAAGCATAACGTCATATCAAATATTTCAAATATCTCACCAAGTATTGATTTTTCGAACATCACACTTTAATATTTTCACACGTGAAATACTTCGAAAAGTCGATCTATATTAAAAAAAATGCAGTACCCTTAAAAAAAAAAGAAGTGTAATTACACTTTATAAGCGCATCGAAGCACTTGCGAAAGATATCGTGTTAAGGGATGGTGGAGCTTGTTAAGCAGTGCAAAATTTTCATCTACGACTGTTTTCCTAACTTCACTCGAAACAGCTATAGTTGCCCAATTGTTAGAATTACCCTGTATATGTATATATGTATACATATATACAGGATGTACCACGTAACTGTCTCCACGATTTTTCAGGTACTTCCGATAATCTGAAAAAAAAAATGTTTCGAATAAAAGTTAATCAGCTTTGAATAGGCTGCAAATTTCTTATATTGCAATTTGTAGTCGATTGAAAGCTGATCAATTTTTATTCAACACACTTTTTGTCAGACTATCGGAAATGCTTGAAAAATCGTGGCGACAATTACCTGGTACACTCTGTGTATGTATGTATATATATATACACATATAGAAATGTATAT
>NW_017100686.1:82233-105990 GCF_001263275.1 Habropoda laboriosa | reverse complement strand
CATATATAAAAAAACTGATTTCTCATGGCCCCCCACTCCCGTTGTGTCGATGTATGTAATGTGTATTTTATTTCTAGGTGGTGTATACAACCAGTCATTTTAAATCTGATTGTTAAGTAATTCAGCTTTGTAGCTCTTAGTTTTATAGATTCTGCAATTATTAAACGATCATTGTGTTTAGCATTTGATGATAATGGGAGTGCATAATACGCGATTACCAGGTATCACGTAGATTCTTTCTCGACACCGCTCCCTATGAGATAACTATTAAGTAATTTCGCT
This sequence comes from Habropoda laboriosa, assembly GCF_001263275.1. Taxonomy (NCBI): domain Eukaryota; kingdom Metazoa; phylum Arthropoda; class Insecta; order Hymenoptera; family Apidae; genus Habropoda; species Habropoda laboriosa. Next base: position 105,708 of record NW_017100686.1, on the reverse strand, counting down.
ACCAGCGAATTCAATTCGACATGTACAAGTACAATACGTAGCAGTATTTTTCAATTATTACTGTCAAATAAATGAGAAAAAATCGAATTTGCTCCAACTGATTGCAATTTAAAAAAAAAAAAAAAATATGGAACGGATTAGCTATTAACACAACGAATCTGGCGCGTTGCACAAAAAGAAATATATGCGCAAGAAATTTAGTGGCATTGTACTGTAATTATTGATACTCGTGTAACAAAGCACGTGGATGAACAGCATAGGATTAGGAAGAATAGAATCTTGTATACGTAATTGTTAGTACCATAGATAGATCTGCTCTAGCGACAATTATGTAGATATTTCTTTTCGTGTACACGTTACATTCGGAGTACATTGTAGAACAACGAACTGTGATCGTGTTAAGAGAATCTGTGAGGCACTTAAGCGACGCCACTTTTCTTGTAAATATTGTCTCATAATAATACTTGCCATACACACCACAAACAATACACATTGCACACACTGTTGCTTCAAGATGAAACAATATTATGCGGGGTACTACTAAAATAACATCTTATATCCCTCCCCCCCCACCGATTCCAACATTACCGAGATATTCTCATCTCACGTTAATTAATATTCCCGATCTTTCTTTCTGTTCCATTCTTCTCTCACATCGTACGTGGACGTTTCAATAATACGTACATCGATTGAACTAACTCGAATTATAATCCTTTTGTTACCCGAGTCTGTGTTATCAGTTTTTTACGCTACGGCACCGTTAACGCTTTACTATAGATGACGGATAAAGAAAACTCTCTCTCTTTGGAAGAACATTCGCGGAGGAGCCTCTTTACCATACGTTCAAACATTTCTCCTGAATGCGTCAATATTACAGACACTATCGACTTTTCCACTATATTTAAACCACCACGCAGTAAGGAGCCGTCGGTCAATAACTATAGCTACTTCTGAAAATATATATATGGATATAGTCGTCCAGAGAATGTTGACATTGCTTCTCTTTACAGCTCTTACTTTCTTCTTTATGTTAAATCTCTCTACTGTTGAGTAATACAGCGCAACCTCCGTATTCAAAGCATTTCCTTCTCTATGCGTAATTAACCATGCACGAAAACCTAACAATACAAGTCTTGGACAAGGAGAAACTTATTCTTAAGTACGATCGAGATAAAAGAAGGTCCAGATAAAAAAGTAATTTCCGAGTAATTCAAGGAAAATTGATTTCAAGTGTCACACTATTGTCTATCCTATTGAAAAATCTATTCCCTGTTAGTTTGTTTATTTTTAACGTAGTACCGATATGGAGATTTCGATGTATTAATGGACTATGCGAATCTTGAAATTTCGTCGGGTTTGTTAGTTTATCGAGATTTCTTTTTAACAATTAAATTCCAGCTCGAAGTGACTTTGTATCTTGACTGATAAATTTATTCGAGATGTGATGTATGTAGAGAACAATGATATTACTTAATGGAACGTTATAACAATAGACGTGTGTATTGTAATTCGTGTTCTTATTTTTACAAGTGCAGCTATTTAATATATTTAGTACGTTTCGATACGGTTTGAAAAAGGGTGACGTTACATTTGATCTGAATTATAATTTGGCGCGTAGGGAAATCTTTCAAGACTCGCATAGACCCGATGATAATTAAGATTTAAAAGGCCACGTACTAATTATCGCGTAAAGGGTAGAAAGTTATTTTCTGCATGCAATATCAAGGGAGATAATATCAAGTAAGGTATAAGCTAGGCAATTGTTTCATTCGAGTCGTGCTTCCTGATGGAATAAATATCAAATATTTGTATATTAACAGTATATTTACCAAATTAACTAACGTGCTAATTAAAAATTATTTACCATTTGTACACAGGATGATTTGCAAATTTTTCCTATTTAATTCGCCAGATTTCTTTACATATAATTAATACGAAAATATAGGTATTAAGTGTCGAAGGCAATGATTTCCAATATCTTCTTTAACGAACACAAGTTGATTTCGTTCAAGACAATTTTTGAAATGAAAGGAAAGCTATTTAAATTGCTGTGTTGTTCGTCGTTTCATGTAAATTTATACTTTGCGAATTATAATTTTCAGATGAAATAAAAAAACGTTTCTAGAAAATAACGCGTACATTTGTTAAAGTGTTAATTTAAAAGTATGGGCCTGTCTGAAATTGAAAAAATGAAGTATGCATTCGCGTAACACGTGCATCACGATAACACATATTAACATTAATAAAACTGTAATTAAATGAAAATCACATTTAAGCTAGAAATGAATTTTTTGCAGTAAATTAGTTACTTTCGTAAGCTGCGAGTAATATAGCATAAGTTGACTTATAATCGATCCAACGGTATTATACTGAAAATGAAAATATCGCGCAAGACAGCTTTTTGCAAGAAGTTTCATTATCCTGCACAAGCGTTCCGCTCTAAGCTTACTTTAATATGAGTTACTTTGGCGAATTTAGCTGATTATTTCCGCGACTACACATTCGTAACTGAAATTTATACGAATTTCGCGACGTTGATTAAAAAAGAAAAGAAAAGAAAAGAAAAAGAACCTGAAAAAATTCTGGCCAATGTGATTTCTTCTGTAGAGAGCATTGCAGTTTATTGCATGAAAAACTGCGAATGCAACGTCCATTTTCTTATCCTCCTCTCCTTTCTCACCTTGTGCTTTTCAATTTTGCACCTAACTCCTACACACACTCGGAAGCCAAACTATATTTAACATTTCTGAATGTAAACGATATTTTCGAAGGTACATATTTTCATTGAAACAATACAAAACCTTAACAGTGTAAAGCTAACAATTATCTAATCGAAAATTAAGATGAATACCCCGTGAGAAATACGATCGATTCGATTTTTTTTGTCGTAGTCCTTTTTCTTCCGAGTGTACAACTTTGTATTAGTTAGCGGTATATAAATCGATGTAAGGCGACCAACTTGTTTGTTTCTGTTAAAACAGACTGGTAACTTTTTGCTAACTTTCTCCGAAGCGACGAATTGATTTCGCTTTGTAGCGATATTGCACTATATACAGCAAGGCAGGGGATATTACGTGGGGCTGCAATACAAGAATAGTTCCAGATAGATCGGGCACTCCAAGGCATGGTCGAGGGTGGAGCAAAGGGAGCGGGGTTTTGAAGGGACTAACGAACAATGTATGTTAAATACGCTTGCCGAACAATGTACAAAACTTGTATAAGTCGAGCGACGTCGGGCAGACTGCCTTCAAACGACTAGATATTCTTTGGTGAAAATATCTGGGTACCTATACGTTTCTATAGCAGTTTTCAGCGACTCTGTTCACTACGCATTTAGTCGAGTTCTCAGTTTCGCAGAAAATGCTTCAGAACGTTATAGCAGACCGCATTACACGTCCTTTTTTTCTTCTTTTCCTTATTTCGGCGGTGTTCCAGAGTCGTTTGGAGGTTTGGAGCGCTTCGGGTTTTTAACGCTTGGTCATATCAGTCGTGGTAACAACAGGACAAGAGGTTCTTTTTTATGTTATTCATTAGTCGAGTAACATCGTTGGAGCATTGTACAAAAATTGTAACTATGATACGATGTCCTTGTTTTGGAAAAAAAAAAAGAAAAGAAAAGGGTAACAAGCTTCTTTACGTATGCAATTATTGTTGCTTGCTTCGTATCGTACATTTTCCCTTGTACCTGTAAACAACTTACTCATGCTTTGTCATTGATAAAAACTTGTTGTAATTGTTATTTGGTGTATAATTTTGTATACATATTATATTATATTTTTGAACGCTTCCGTGCAGTGAGAGCTTTTGATATTTACTCTTTTTTCGTAGTCGTTGTTGCTTATATATAAAACAGCGAAGGCTAAATATAACAAATTTATCGCTCTTCATGTTGTTTCACCAAAAATTCACGAGAGATCTGTTCACGAGAGACCTCTTTGTCGCCTTACTTTCTTCGATGAAACTATCATAATGGTGTATCGATACATCACTATTAACCAATTCAGTTGCGTACATATACATTATTTAAAGAGTGGTGTGGAGCCAATTCTATTCGTGTGCTAGAAATAATGTTCTTCAATTTGACTAATCTACTCGTAGACTTTTACCGTTGGTAAAAATGGTTGACTTTTTCAACGTTTTCATTCCGGTTGATTTTCATTTAATCATGTCGATTCGAAGGAATGAACTCGATCTGTTATTAATAGCTGTAGACGATAGATGTAAAAAGGTGGATATTTTTGCTTAATCCGGTGTACAAGTAGGAGAGAATGAACGATTGAGGAATGGCTCGATTGTGATTTGACCGGTTAATCCATCGGTTTTCCAGGTGATAGCTGTGATATCAATACTCTTTATTGTGCTTTCGACGATCGCACTAACTCTCAACACCATTCCTAGTATGCAATTGAATGATGAGAAGGGGAACTTTCAAGACAATCCACAGCTCGCGATGGTGGAGGCTGTGTGCATCACATGGTTTACCCTCGAGTACATGCTTAGGTTCAGTGCCTCGCCGGACAAGTGGAAGTTCTTCAAGGGTGGTCTCAATATAATCGACCTACTGGCAATACTGCCATACTACGTATCTCTGTTCCTGGTCGAGACGAACAAGAACACGACCGACCAGTTCCAGGACGTGCGCAGGGTAGTGCAAATCTTTCGTATAATGCGGATCCTGAGGATCCTGAAGCTGGCCCGCCACTCGACCGGGCTGCAGAGCCTTGGCTTCACCTTGCGTAATTCGTACAAGGAGCTGGGCCTGCTGATGCTCTTCCTCGCGATGGGCGTTCTCATATTTTCGAGCCTCGCCTATTTCGCTGAGAAGGAGGAGCCCGGGACCAAATTCATAAGCATTCCAGAAACATTTTGGTGGGCGGGCATCACAATGACCACCGTCGGATACGGCGACATCTACCCCACGACCCCGCTCGGCAAGGTGATCGGCAGTGTGTGTTGTATATGTGGTGTCCTGGTAATCGCGTTGCCCATTCCCATTATCGTTAACAACTTCGCTGAGTTCTACAAGAACCAGATGCGCCGGGAGAAAGCCCTCAAGAGGCGGGAGGCTCTCGAGAGGGCTAAACGTGAGGGCAGTATCGTGTCCTTTCATCACATCAATCTGAGGGACGCCTTCGCCAAAAGCATGGATTTGATCGACGTCATCGTTGACACTGGTAAGCGACGGATCATCAACAGGATAGATATTGCAATATCCCCCCCCCCCCCAACCCCCTTTAACTTTCTCATTCTCTTACTCCTCCCATGTTTCCTCGAGTATACGCTTCTCGAAACTTAGCTGCGACTCGAGCTTATTGTTACCATTTGCGAATTAGCTACATATATAGTAGCCGGATGATTCTTTTCACATTATCATGTACCACTACTTTCGTGCTACATATACATACATACGCTTAGATGTCACAAATTTTTTTTTTACCTCTTTGCTTGGAATTTCTCCGTCAAGTGTCAGAAGTTTCAGCGTTATTCTGCACAGGAGTAATGCGAACTGATGCAAAACAGTTCAGCATAAAAGTTCCACGGATTCAATTGTCTATGTACGGTGTACGAACGGGGGCGATTTAAACGAAGGGGTCTTTTCAACGTTTCTTCGATCGTTTAGGATTGTTAAAAATGCCAACGAACGATTTCCAAATATGAAAAATTCGCAACGAATGTTAACAATTTATCAACCCTGACGCAAGAATGATAAATTTATCAGTTCTGGCGCAGGATCAAGGTAATAACGCGAGTATATACTATATACACCACTGCTTTCGCCCCTTTATCGACTTTCTCATTAACCGAACCGCTAACACGATCATCGCATCTCAAGTCATCGACTTCGTTAAAACTTTGCTTGCTAGTTTCTCGAGTATATGTAACACGATAATACCAGTCATCATTTCCAATATCGTCACATCTCATAGCTAGTCAGTTCATGCGATATCACACGTCTGCACACGTGTTTACAGATGAACCCAGCAATCCTGCGTCAAGGTTGATGAATTGATGGCATTATGAAAAACATAATGGATACCGAGCCTGTTTTCAGGTCACGATATGTCCGGCGTGGATGGTAACAGCAAGGAGGGGGAATTCGTGTATGGACGCAGCCCTGCCCAGACCAGGTCAGGCTGTTATCCTAGCTATGAGCATTACGGTCCCTCGTGGCGTCGTCGTTGCGCTATATATCTCGTTTTCATGCTGCTTCTCTTCTTTCTCTTTCTTTCTGCTCTCTATCTCTCTCTCTCTCTCTCGCTCTCTATCTCTCTATATCTCTCGGTGAACTTGATAATTAACCTACCACGCCGGACAGACCACAAATTAATTTTCAAGCTAACGATCTCTCTCCACTCCTGTCGCACAAAACTAAACAGTACGGATTTTGTACATCGAGATTCAAACGCTGATTGTACTTCGCTAGCTCACAGTATGTCCGACGTGGGTGGTAACGAACTATTTTATCGACGCAGGATCCTGATCTGAAAATGACGAAGTAATTTAGAGACGGAGAGTACTCGTTGTAATAAGCGAAAAATGTTTTATCGACATATATTTTCAATGCAAATTTCTTTAAAAGTGTTCTATATTACGTATTTTGAATATTTAAGTTCGTTGACCTAAGATAAACCTAAAGTCTGGAGATCGCGATGACCATGCACGTGGATCTCTTCAACAGTAAACACCGCAAATTGTGTCTCCTTTAGATTTTATACGCGGACTTATATCGATAGGACATTTTTTCCTACCTTAACGAGTGCTATATACGTCTAAATTATTCGAGCATTTTTCAAATCACCCTATATATTCTCGCTTCCGTTAAATTCTGAATAATACGTATGTATAGCTAAGAGAACAGCCTACCACGCCGGACTGAAATCAGAACTCTGCCTCTTCTCCTCGAGCAAGGGCTAACCAATTATGTATACGCACTATCGGGCAAAAATTTGCAACTGCTACGCATTGTGAGCTGTGCAAGAATTTTCAGCAAAAAGAAAAGATTAACAACTTGAAGAAACTTTGTATTACTCAAATCTAGCGAAATTATAAGTAAATTGTACGTAAGTAACAAGTGGTCTCAAACTTTTATCCGGTAGCGTAATTAACACCTGATACACATCTACAGCACGATCATTCATTTTTCGTTACTATACCTGTGCCATGATTGATAAAGTTATCGTAGCGCGAAAAAAATGTACGAATTAGGTGCCAAATCCCATTCCAGATTGTTAGATGTCCGGCGTGGACGGTTGGTAAGCAGATCCTTCTACGATACACATCGATGTATATGTATGTGTACCGATATTACCGTTGTCGACGATAGAAATTTTATTCCTTACCTGCAATTTATTACATAGAAGTAAAATTAACGAGTAATCAACGATTCAAGGTTCCTCTGATAGAATTTATACAGAGTGACTTGGAAAGTATAGTACTAGGTAGGAGAATGTGATTTTTCATAGGAAGGTACATTGAAAATGGAGAATGAAATTTTCTTGAACGATGTCTCGTTTTTGACAAAATGAATTTTGAGTTACTTCAAGTTAGGTTCGTAAAAATTGCCAGTCTAGTATACATCAATGGTACATTATTACGTATAAATAACAGAGACATGGATAGAATAAATAATTAGCAATGAAACAGTACGATAGCTATGTCGAATCAAGCAATACGTTCGATTGAAATTTTTCAAAATTGTTTTATCCCAACAATGACGTATCGAAATGAAACACTTTGTTGTTTACTTTTACACGAAGAATTACTTCGTCCTTTTTACATTAAACAATATATTACTTGTCCCATCGTGCATACTTTTCGAATTCGATTATTTAAAAAGCGACGGCTCAAACGAAAAAAAATCTTTGTTTCACGTTTTCGCTTTATTTTACACATAAATATACAGAACGTTCTTGAAATAGTTTCCAATATTTCCAACTTATTCATCCTCAAATATGGACCATTTCAAAATATTCTCGTACCAAAACGATTTCTCGTAACTTATATTAAAAAAAAAAAAAAAATCAAAAATATCGTTTTGTCCATCGTTCTTCAGATTCTTCAGATACCGATACGATTCCGTGAATGATCATACAAACTTTGACTCGTAAAACGTTATTTAATTATCATTTTGCCTGTTTGTCTTGTTACTGAAAAGATCAGCCTACCACGTCGGACCAGGCCTTACGAAACATTTATACTTCCCATTATTCTAGTTGCATTACGTTCAATCAATCGACATCGCTAAGGATGTTGTTGCTGCTTGCTGTCGAAGAGAAATCGCTGCATGTCTCTCTTCCTTGCTCCCTCCCTCTCTCTCTCTCTCTCTCTTTCTCTCTCACTCTCACTCTAAATATTGGAGACACATCGTTCGAGAGGAGTACAATTGATGATGGATATCGAGAACCCGGCATATTCTTGCGTCAAGGTTGACATCCTATCAGTATTGTAAAAGTGAGAACGGTCGCGAAACCTGTTTCTAGGTCACAATTTGTCCGGCGTGGATGGTAACAGCACCGAGGGAGAGTCCGCATGTGGACGTGGCCCTGCCCAGACTGGGCCAGGCTGTTATCGTAACTATGAGCATTACAGTCTGTCGCGGCATCGTCGTAGCGCCTCGACCTGCTTCCCGAATTTGCCCAACGATCTGCCGACAACACCAGACAGCCCGAATCGCCGTCTGTTGGATTTTGCTCAAAGCGTACCTGGAACACAGAACGACGACTACTTTCACGACGACGTACCGGCCCAGCACGTGAACCAAGGCAATACCACACCTAGCGTAAGTCCCTCTCGTCAGACTTCCACGTGACATACCTTCATTCCTTGTATGATTTTTACTCGGTATATACATGTATTATTCATTTTGTTGTGTGCGCGCCTCGAGACTAGGCATGCACGGGCACTTGACGATTGTCTTCAACGGTCAGATTGGGGCTTGATTCTCGCCAGATTTACCGGAAAGGTGTCCTTGTTGTTTAGGAAATATTCGATCTTTCCAAATTGGAAAAACTGAAAATTCTTCTTTCGAAGATTTGTAACGTTTAAATCGTGGAGTTGATTTGAAATTATCATGATTTGCGAGAGTCCATTATTATCTATAGATAGATCAAAAGTGCATGGTTTTAACACTTTGACTTCACTTTGTTGTTTCACTTGAGCGATGCTTAAATATCTGCAGAAGCACCGGCAGTTCACAGATGGATAACCATTTCACTTTTTCGGAACTGTTCTATTTAATAAAGTAAATTAGCGAAGTATAGTTTTCACGGGGCTTAGGCTTAAAATTGATTTGCAAGGCAAAGTGTTAAGAGGACCGTAAAATAAATCACACGAAATCTTTGAAGACTTTAAGCTACACCTTTGCTTTTTTTTACAATGGAAATACCTTGCAGTGAATTTTCTTGCGAATACAATTATCACAGCTCTCTAATTTTTCTTCTATAGCAAATTGGATTTTGATGTATTTTCTCTGCTAGCAATATCGTCGCGAATTGACTTACTCAAACGGGCTGAATGTAGTAATTGAGAACACCTGTACGTTAAATCTGACAGAAGAAATTCAAGCTCGTCTGCAAACAGATCTAAAAAATCGTTTCGTAAATTTCTAATGTCCACACATGGCTACTAGAGGGGCACGACTGTCAGAACGGCAGTGCGGTCACATTGGATGCAAACTAGTAGTAGAGTCTGAGTTTAATCAGACCGAAGGGTGATACACTTGTGTGTCGTACGTTTTTAAACCTTATCGTCGTCTAATTCCCCGTCAAATCTGTTTATCAATTTAACAAAGTCTCTTCGTTACAAATGCTTTTGTCCTTCAGGTAATACAAAGATGCTACTTTATTTGTAATCTAACAGTGTGTATAATTATAAACAGAAAATTATCGATCGATAATTATATGTCGATGTTACTTGAATAAAAAATGCAATACTAGCAACGATTTCGAGCTTAGTCGGTGTTTCTCTTAACATATATATACATATAAAGCGTTCAACAAGACTGACGCATATACTTTCCAAGTTATATCGAAGTTACCTTTTTTAAATCGTTAGAAAGAGTGCTGTACATTTAATTTTAAACAAGCACACACTTACTGTTGTTCCTTTTTATCTGAATACTGTTCTTTTTTTCATTTGTTATTATTATTATTGTATATATACATTTCACACATATACACGCACACACACACACACACACAGAGGGATGGAGCACATAAACGGATACATTTAAATATCTCCGTTGTTTGTAGATATACGAAAGAAACTATTTAAGGCAGGTATTTAAATTGTTCGAAGAGACGAATAAAATGATAAAAAAAGGAAAAATCTGTTCGTAGTTAGTTTTCTCGAGATTTCAATATCGTTGCTGTTTTCTTTTCTTTTCTTTCAATTGCTACGGTATATATACATATATGTATATATTTCTTGTATCTATACAGAGCGTACAAAAGACGAACAGTTTAACTTTGCTCTAAATACTTTTTTTCACATGTCTACAAATAACGAAGATATTCAGGTGTAGCAATTTATGTGTCCCACCCTGTATATACGTCGTGTATGCATCAAGTATATAACTGCTGCTTTGTTCTCGATGTAATATATATATATCTATATTGAAAGAATGTGCATCCAATGATATCGTTCTTGTTTGGAATTGATGTAAGTTCGTTTGGCGTCGATTAGCATCGGCACAAGTTTGTTCCACACCGCCGTGTCATAGCGAGAGGAAATTTTGCAACGATATTTCAACAATGCAGAATGACACGATGTACCCAAGCACGCCTAGTGTGAACAATTTTCCGTTTTCTCTTCTTTTTTTTTCTCTTTCTTTTTTTTTTTTTTGTTCTTTCTACGAAACGGAAACACGTCGAGTATATTCGTTTACCGTGCCAATGAAAAATCGATTCTCTTGTCGATGGATGTGCATAGTCCTGCCACGAAAGACAAATTCAACGATTTTGACGCAATTCGATCGTTGAATCTCGAAGTAATTTAATTAGTATTACAATTTCTCCTCCTTTTCGGTAGAGATAGCTCGTAATATTTTGCAAAACTTGTGGTGTGACTGTGTACACAGAGTCTTACTTGAAATTTGCATAAAGCTGTTTTTATATCAGATTTTTCTTACGATCGAGTTGTTTTGAAATTTGTCAAAATTCTGACAGTAAACGATATTTACTTTTGCTAAAGAAACATTTGTCGAAGATAAACATCAGAAATTGTATTTTATTACTGTAAAGTTGAAAAAATAATCATTGCTACTTGTTGAACCGTCGTGGTATCGAATATATACAGTAGATACGACTTTGTGAAAAAAGGACTTGGACATATCCACGTTCACGAATGGAAAAAAATTGTCAAAACGATTTGCTCGACGTGCAACATCTTATCTACAGTGTGTCTCCTTGCTTTTACGGGATATAAGCGAAAAGTTGATCGATATCCCGTAAAGTCATGTGTGTCTTTCTTACCGTAACAGCAAAACTGTTGCTAGAAATCAGATCTGGCACAACACGAAACGAGTAAATATTTTTCGACACGATAATTCACACATAGTTAGCTTTTTCCTTAAATATCTTTTCCGATCTTTTTCCTTTTTTCTTTACAAAAATATTTACTCGATGGTACAACATTTTTTAAATAATATTGTGTATACGAATAAAATATACGGAGCTAGGTAAAGCTCCTCTCTGTGTAATTCTGCTAAACATTTCTATTTTTCACTGTAAACGATTTGTTTATTCATTCGTTAATAGTTACATATTTTGTGATGAAAATTTTGTCGGTAAAAAGTACCTTGCTCTGTATATTATACATACGAATTAACAAAGATGGTAATTTTCAAATACAACACAGTACTCCTGTTAATGCAAATGCATCTATACTTACCAGTGCTACTGAAAAAATGATAAAAGTTAGCCAATGTCCTGTTTGAATAGGAACAGTAATAAAGCGCGAAAAATTTGACTGTTTATTACGAAATTCGTTTGTCGTTTATATAAAATTTGTTTATTGAACGATTGTCCAAAAATTATATCATTCAGAGATTTGGCATTACGAGGTATAGATGCGCCGAATAAAAGTTTGCACAATGTTCGATTTGAAATCTATCTGGTCGCGTGTTTTCCCGACAAATCTTATACAATCTCTTGATAGACCATGTTCTACGCAATTGATTTTTCTTTTATAATAGACTACGTGTTAATCAACGATCTGCGGAGCCTGAAAGAACATTAACTTTCCTCTTTGTTTGTCCACGCTATTCAAATTCAATACCCCGTTAAAACAATTGCATACATATTTAATTCATTGAGTTTAGTTTCGTCCGACTCATTTTTCTCATAGTCCAGAGAATTAATTTTCAATTCGTCAAATATGGTTTTTTGGTAAATAGCAGTGCACATAAACGATGTATAAGCTCGATGAGTTAAAGATAATAAATAGAGTCATTGAGAATGCTAATCCTTTCGAACCTAACACGATTCTTTGCAAGATTTCTTATTGGCTTCTATCCTCGTTAATGGGAAAAACGTCATTAAATGAAATCTATGTTCCGATCACTTGATTGTTACTGACCAAAATAAAAAAAAAAAGGAAAAAAAGGATAGTGTTCGTCAATGATAGAATTGAAAGCTTGATAAGATTAAAGGACAGTGAAGACATCGGATAAATAAGGAGAAGAAAAAGAAAAAAAAGTCGAAATTATTTAGAATTGTGTACATTGAAGATCAGTAACGTGTCGTCCAAATGCTTTTTCGTCGGGAAACGCGTCGGTTTAACGATTGCATCATTGAATGAGATCTTCTTTTCGACTGACAGTGTTCTTTTTCGCACACTACTGCGGTCCTGGAATGCTTGCTACCTGAACAATCAATATGCTTCTATTTTCTCCTATAGAGAATGTCTATAAGGCACCAAAGAGTACTTGTGGATTACAAATTCTTTGTAAATTTTTTGTTGTTTTTTTTTTTTACAGTAAATCAGTTGTCGCTGATCACTTCCATTATTGTGTACACACAGTGCACCGAGATGACGATTCTCACGTTGTAACTTGTTGGAAACACGTGTAGGGCACATGAAAGTATAGTAGGCGTCGGTGTGTGTTTTTTCCTTCTTTTTTTTTTTACTTCTTTCTCACTTCAAAAGACACTAATTTCTCTTCTTTTTTTTTTCCCCATACGTAAACATTTACGTTTACGTTTTTTCTTCACCGTTCATCGATCATTGGCGGTAACTTTCTGACGGATTTCATGTCGATATGTTACAGGCAATGTCCGACAGCGCGCATTGAACCACCATCGTTGAACAAAGCCGCCGAAACTTTCGTCACAAACACACACACACGAATTGTCTGTTACTGTCGGACCTTGCCGAATTTCGTTCTATCTCCTTCGCTGCTTCCCTATCGGTTACTCGTGTCAGTGAAGCAACAGAAACAAACTGTCCTCAAATATCGGTTCGAAAAATCTTCAAATCGGATGAGAATTTACAAGGGAAAGACAAATCTCAAAAAGAAACGAAAAGAAAAAAAGTAACAAATGTACCGGGAGTTTAAAACGTTGTTGGACTTCCTGGCAACGTCCGACAAGATAGAAACTCTGCAAGTTTTCGCATAGAGCGACGGGCAGCCACGAGAAAAACAACGACAGAATGATGAAAATGAACGAAGTGCGAGCAAACGAGCAAAGAAAGTACATGACGATGGACGTGATAATCTGTGATGCTTGGACGTCGGACCTTGCCGTGCTCAATCCGAAAAAAAAAAAAAAAAGAAATCGAGATATCACTCTTTTTATACAGAAATACGTTTTACAATTGTGATCTTTTTTTTATGTTTCTGATATATCGACCATCTTCTTTTCCGTTTAAATTGCTTCTTCCACCACTTGTTTTCCATCACGACATGCCGCTTGACATTTTCTCTTCGTTTTCCTCATCTAAGTTCATACTTCGATACGTTTTAGCGCGTACCTCTTTGATTTTCCGCTATTCGACAGCGTTGGGAAATAATTGCGAATTCGAGAAAAAGACTTGATCGTTTTGTTCGAATCACAGCATATCCTTTTATCGTTTCTTATTTTCAGTTGGTCGGCTAGATTTATTGACTTTTTCATCGCAGTAGTACTACTATAATCATGCTGCAAATCGATGATGCATTCGAATAGACGCGAGCAGTAGCTAGAGTAGGTATACATACACCTAAAATGTATACCCTAATTAGACCGCTTCGTTACTTGAGTCGCTTGTTACGATTACTTTGTATATGGTTATAGACGTGTATTTTATTATTCGATCGAATACGAGACATTTAAAAAGAAAAAAGGAAAGTTTATTCTTTCATGCACGTACTATGCATACGTTTCACACTTTGCAACGATTTGCTCGGCTCGATTACTGTTTAAAAACATCGCCATATGTATGGTAAAACTATAATTCAACTCGTAGTGATTACATTAATACATATTATACAGACACGTTGAAACGAGAAAGGATATTTTTTAAACATATTTTTTCTTCATTCTTTCTTTCTTTGTTTTGTCTTTCAATTGCACCACAATGTTGCATCACACATTTTGCCATCGATTAGGCTTAAGGCTCCACCGTTCTCGTTTTAGTCCCAATTATCGAAAATGCAAATGGAATTCTCGGGTTATTTTTAGAAACTCTGAAATATCTTAGAAATCGTGTGTAAGCCTACTTAATATTGATTCTCGAGACAGACGAAACCCACTAGTTCTTATAGAAAGGCCGACGCCAAAATTTATCTGCGATACTACTCTGCTTAGGCTAATTAGCGTGTATCGATTATTATTAACAAAAATTGGCAAACAGCGCGCAGGAAATTGTACACCAACGCTCAATTCAACGTGGAAAACAGATCTGACGAATCTGAGAATTTAATTAAGAAACCAAGTTGCAATTTATAATAATCCTCGTTGATATTTAGGTGAACCGTTAGCAGTCCTTCCTCTAATAAACAAGCATTGAAAACTGAAATAGACACGTATTATATCGTTATTAAGATTCGACGTTAATGAGAATCGGTTCTTTGAAGAAACACTGCCTGTATAATACTGTAACATATACATACATATACCGATACAATATGGTTGTAAGTACTAATTAATAGATTGTTGAGAATGCTATAATTACTGGGCAGTTGTAATTTTTATCATCACATTCGGCTCGCATTTAATTGTAATACAACACGCAACTCAACGATCATTCTTATATCCGACAAAGAAAGTTTCTTGTAATTGAGAATAAAATTCATCTGAAATCGAATATCAAAGGGTTGTAATTCGATCGAACGATTTGTGTTTTCACTGGATAAAACCTTGAAGTTGGTCCATGGATAAAATTACTTAGGGATACAATCGGATGTGATCAAGTTTTGGACTGACTTCGAGAATGTGATAACGGGAAAAGAAAACATTTGAAGAAAAAAAAAAAAAAAAAAAAAAAAAAGTAAAAGAACAATATACCGGCTTCGAGGTTTTTTCAGGCAGTTTTTCGTTTTATTCCGAAACATCGCAGCAATTTTTATGCTATTTTTTAAATAACCAACGAATCTCGTTAATCTTATTGTCAAACCCTTTCAGCTCTGAATTTGACGTTTTAATACAATCTTTTACCCAATACGACTGCAACGAATCTGAGAGAGTAATTTAGGGATCGATGCTCGTTTTGTAAAAAAAAACATATACAGGACAGCAGGTTCGAGGAACAATTCGCTTTTACAAGTTTTACATATATTCGAGATGATGAGTTAAATTGCGTAAGTAACGAAAAGCAATTGTGACGTCCGACCACACACGAATCTATTTAGTTTTTCTCACTACGATGCGTTTCACTGTCACTCCAATATGTGAATCTCAATGAACACACTTAACTACACTTGTTTGTGTACTTATAGAACATACGCCGACACGTTCGTAAATAACGGTATTAAATATCGTTGATCGTTAGGACACATTTGAACAAAGAAAGTATTTTAATAATAATAAACATAAAAAATACGTAATTATTTTGAGGTTATAATTAGAAGAAAATTCTTGATGAAAATATCATTCGATTATTTCTACATACTATGAAATACTGAGATTTACGAACAAACAAACTTATGTATCAAGAACACTATATCTTTTCTTAACTGATACAACCGTGACATATTTTTTTGTTCGTCCTTAGACGTGATCTCTCTCTCTCTCTCTCTCTCTCTCTCTCTCTCTCTCTCTCTCTCTCTCTCTCTCTCTGGCTCCACGTGATCATACGTTGCCTTGATTCGTGCTCTTATTTAAGCCTTTGAAGCACTGTTGTCGAAAGGTGCTGCTGTACTTAATGTTGAAATTTAAGAGCCTCCTTTATACATACTAATGAGAAGGCACAGCGTAGCTAGCTGTATCCAATAATGATCGAATTCCTCTTGCGAAAACTTTTATTCGAGATGTACAATTGGTCTCATTAAAAAAAAAAGAAAAAGAAACGAGAATAATTACGATTGCATTATCAGACAGAAGTTTTTTCTTGAATATGTGCTTCAAAGGATTAATTATGCTCGTGTTCGCTCGTTTGGGAAGCGTTCGTATTATTTCGTGTTTTGTTGTACGCATTCTTCGTGAAAAGAGAGGAAAAATTTGACGCAGCGGGAAATTCAAATTTTAATCCCCTTTGATACGAGATAAGGAATAACTAAATATATTCAGTTTTAATATAGGAATAACTAGAAAAATCATGTTCGTACAAAGGGTGTCTAAAAGAAAAAAAAAGAAGAAATGTTGCAGAACGAAATTATCCGGTCGCTTTCAGACGGGACGAGCCGTGTATGTTACGAAAAGTAAAATAGGAAATTGTGTGTGTGACATTGTAGGATGAAGAGAAAAAAGACAGCAGAAAATTCGAGAAAAATGATGAAATACCTAGCGAATTCGAGTGTTGCTTTTGTACTACGAAGGTATTTACGATCACTAACGTTCTTCCTTTAGGCGGCACTACATACACCAATGGGCTGTCGAGAGAATTGGGACCGAGGGGACTAATAACTTCTTTTTTTTGTTTTTGTACTTTTCTGTCCGTCGTTCTTTCTTTTTTTTTTTCATTTTTTTCTCTCTCTCTCTTGTCTACTCTTTGGACTCTCTGTTACATTATATTACGATCTATATCTGTTTTTGTTGCTTTGTCTCTTTGTCACCGACTTTGTTCGACTCGCGTTTGTCCCCTGGCTTTTATTATCTGTCCGCCACTAGTGTGTCCATTCTACTACGGCCGACTTGCACATCGTTTGTCCGTATGTATAGTCCACTGGGTGTATGCACTGCCTCCCTCCCTTACTCTGAACAGAGTACAACTATTTCATTGACACGATGCCAGTTCATTCAAAGCTTTAGACGCAACCGTAGCTCATCCACTAATTTCATTTGCGTGTAAACTCGCAAGTTTTTAGGTCAAGGCACGCGGGCATCGTTCAATGGCGGATTTCACGCCACTCTGAACGAAACACGATGCCTTCGATGGCTTTGGCCGCGTCATACACACACAAAACACACACACACATGTGTCACTTTTCTTCTATCACGTTGATTAGTTTATCCAGCACGCTGTGGCGAAATACCAAGTAACTTTAGACTTGTTAGAGTTCTGTTAGATTAATTATATTTCTTCGACACGAGCAAATCGAAAACAAAATGGCTTCCTAAACCTTTGCGCTCGAGAGGGAACTTTCGCTATTGCTACATACGATACGAAAATACAATAAGAAGCATAACTGATAACGAATCAACAACCATAGTTTTGCGTATAAACCATTTTGTTCATATAAATGAAACGGGAAATAAACGTGTAACGAATACATTTCTCGTGATTACAGCCTGACATTTCGAATCTTTGAGAAGAAGATACGAGCGATTTATTATGAAATTTTTCTTTAATTGGCTTGCAGTCATACTCTTTATTGTATTATTTACATACAATATTGAAATTAATTGGAATTATATCATACGTACGATTTATCTTTTCAGTTCTGTTTAAACAATTTCATTGCATCATTGCTAATTATCCATATCGAGTACAAAGGATTAACACTGTTCGTTTTAGCTCATTTTATTGGTAGATCGTTAGTTTAGTCCGACCAGTGTGCATGCAGAGTCTGGATAAATAGAAACGATAAATATGTATAAGAGTATAAAGCGTTGAATTTTTCAAAGCATCGAGAATGAAAGTTTGAAATTTGTCTTTGATTTAGTTGTACGATACCATCCCTCTTAGTGTCTTCGGGACACTGGGTAATACTTACCGTTTGAGCATATTATAAGTATTAGGTATTTGCGAATTAAAGTTTCCTTTATTTTCTGATTACTCCATTCTAAAAACAAAAAAAAAAAAAAAATAGAAAATAAAATCAAAGATTCGAATATTAAGATAAACTTATTTATTTGCTTGGAATCATTTTGTCAACAACTTCCTAGTGAGTTTTTTTTTATATAATTCTCAGCCCAATTATACTAACCACTTGAACTTTGAACAGCAGTGTTTCTTTCTTCTAAATAATAAATGCTCAAATTTTCATTCATCGTTATAACATCATTTCATTACTAATATATCTAATTTTATTGCTTCAGTTTCGAACGTGTTACGAAGTACCTTTAAATTATTCGCACATGCCTACTGCATATATACATATTTATTTAAACCATTAAACTCTCCTTCTCCTATCGCTCTTTGATGAATAATTCCCTCCGTTCCAAAGTCTAAAACAAACATCAAGTTTGCACGCTACATTCGTGCATGAATTATGTTGGCAAGAACGAAAGAGAATTTACTCGTGTTGAAGCTCCAATTTGCTTGCAACCCTGCTAATAATTCGGACAAATATGAAGCACCGTCTTCTAACCGGCAACGAATTTTTCACTTCGGATTCACCGCTGCGATGAATTAAGTATACTCGTGTCAATTCAGTGGATTAGCAATGTTACACATGACACGTTTCAATACACTTTAATGACTATTTTGTAAGAGAATTGGTCCGATCATCCTATAAACGAGGCGAGTATTTTACTCTTTTGGAAATAAAACGATTTACTTATCTATTACTATATCCTCTCGTTTTCTCTATTTCTACATCATTGTCCATTTTTCCAGATACTCGCGTTAGTTATAGAATGGATTTACAATACTAAATACGATCATGGCAATGAAGTATATAAAAGTACATATACTTACATCGTCCAAATGGAACGAGTTTTTTGTTTCGTTTTTACTGTTTCATTCGTGAAATTGTTTTTCACGGTTTTCCTATTCAGAGAAAGCAGGACATTATTTCTCACGGTGATGACGTTTACGCACGACGGCTGGATGTCTTGAGCGTTATCGACGTTGATTGACTTAATACACCTTCCCATTAGTTCATTGGCTGCATAGAGAGCAAGAGACACACATAATAGACTTTCATTCATTTTATCATCGTACGTGGCATGATCGAGTAATAGGTATATATATATATATATATCTGATCTGATTGATTAGCGAACGCTACGCGTAGAATTCTCTTTATTAACGCAGATTGCGCTTCTTCAATTCGACAAATGATCAATCTGACGATAAAACCGCGATTGATCATTTGTTCACTTATTTGTTCTTTCACGAGAAAAGGAAAATCGAAATAATGCCATTGATGATGAATGCGATTCTACAGCTGCGACACTTGTTCACGTAACTTAAACGACGATTTACCTTCTTTTTTTCTTTTAAACGAACGCTGTTACTTCGATTATCAATCGTTAACAATATTATCATTAACCGAATTTCTGGCCAAGAATAAAAAAGGCAATGCCCGAATTTCGTCGACAAATAGATTTGTATATTCATTACACGCGTACAATCGTCACTTTCCAATTTCCTCGGCGTACACTCTCTAGTTCAAATTGACCGAAAATCGCGACTTTGCATGTTTCACGTAATTTCATGATACTTTCCCCTAGACACTCGAATATAGAATATGCTCTTAATTTCCAAAACGAGACAAATTTGAAACACGGAATGTACGCTTGTCTTTTACGAACAGCAACTACAAATATAGCTTGACTCGCATTTTTCACTGTACTTATTGTTAGTATGGTAAGTCTTAAATAGCGTAGAATTGTGAATGCGATCGATCTGGTATCGTGTAATGGGGTCCAACTTTAATATTATATATACATAGGTACGCTTGTTCTATACTTTTCTATTTTCACAGCATGACGTTCTTTTTTTTTTAGAAGTAACCGAACAATACCGGCGCGTGAATTAACAAAAGCACGATAGAAACAGCATCTACAGATTTTTGCAACCTATTATGTATTCGGAATGTACGATATTGTGACTAATTGCATCTGGTAGGTCAGTCAGTTCTGGCAAGCTTCAAAGGAACGACTAACAAATAGCAACTATTATTTTCCTTAAGTTTCGCACCTTATTACAGGCTCACATGTATATGTATATGTATACTGTCCTCCTCTAACCTGCTTAACAATCGAGCAAATACCGTTCTGGATCGTGGATCAGGCGAGTATATAAAATAAAACACACGGAAAATAGAAAGGTCACGTTAAATAGAAATTTGTTCTATTTGTTCAATAGAATTTAGAGAGCACACAAATGAGTTCTCCCTTTCCTTTATCCCTCGCCCCTTTTACTTTTACTCTTAGAATATACTTATTATAGCACACAAAAGAAACTATAGTTGTTTGTTTGTTTTTTTTTCCAATTAACAAACGAGCGCAACTTTTGTCAACTTTTGTCGTTAAAATTGACTTACGATTAGTTCATTCTTCTCTTGATACATTCTCTGCTTGAAAGGATGTTACTTCGTTGATATTTGAAATTAATCGTGGAAAATATTCTGCTTGGACGAAAGGTGCGCCGTTTCTCTCTAAATTTCTAGGATCGGATCGATGTTGAAGGCGACGCATCGTGCGACAGATCGTCTTCGACAAACCGAGACTTTTCACTTCGGTCGTGTTTCTAGGAGTACAAAGACTTCAGAGACGCCGAAAATATAATGCCACTGGCCACCAGCGACTTTCGTAACCCTATCTGCCAAGAGATGAAATCGATGCGTTCCGGAGCGTTGATGGAAGTTGCACACCAGCAGATCTTCGGGAACGAAGTGAAACCGTCACCGGTTCAAGCTATCGATGCCTCGAGCTACGGGAAAATGTACAACGAGCAAGGAAGCGTGGACAGCTCCGATACTTATGCCAGCTGCCAAACGCATCCGTCTCATTCTCAGGTACTTACCTTGATTTTATCGAGATATTGTACTCTTTAACCCGTTAACAATTGGAAAATTATTAACCTTTCGTGAAAAGCTTCTGTGTGTCGAATTTTCGTTTGTTAAATCTCTTCTACTCCAAAATTTCGATAAAGTCGAAACCTCGAACATTTTAGCTCTCCCCTTCGAGTTATCGAGTTTCGACTGTATAAATGAGAAAATTACGGAGAATTTGTATTCGTAGCATAGTCAAGTACGGTTTAGTTTAGAAATGATTCCCTAACTCCTTGGTTCTTCGTTACTTTACGATTTTTCATAAGACTTCCTGTGACACGTCGTTGAATTCGCCTCGGCGAACACGTTACCATAGTATGAATAAAAAAAAAAGTACAATCTGTATAATATCCAAGGAAGTCTCATTCCACCGTTCCATAGGGTGATCTGACCGAGGAGGTGGACAGTAATCTGTATGTGAACCCCCTGGAGGCCGCGGAGAAGTGTGGAAATAGGGTGAAGAAATCCGCTTCCGGTGAGGTCGGTGGTAACGTCACCGATGTGTCGCCAAGCGTCGAATCGTTAAAGGATGTTCGTCCATTTAACGAGAGTAGCAAGGTTATCTTAAATGACACAGTGCCCAAACACAGAAAAATTCGCATTCAGCAGGTATGTTTCTTTTATCCTCCCTTATCCTTTCTTTAAACTCTGCTCCACTGTTAACCTTTGCACGCATGTCTACAAAACGGTGTGAAACCGCTTCAATTATGCCGAATCTTTTAGAAAAATCGAAGGATTTTTAAGAAACAGCGAGAATTCTACACGTTTCTATCGTAGAAATCGTTGAGCACTAGAGAAAAAAATATTTATTTTTTCGTATTTACGATTAATTCTGCAAAGAAAATTTTCAGTAATCTTCGTAGTTATCTGCAGTGAAAATCACCCAACAGAAAAACTCTGATTTCCATAAAACTTCATGTACAATGTAAAGCATAATGAAGCGTGTGTAAGGAAGAATTCTTTTCTGAGGAAAATCACTTTAGCCAAATGGAAATCAACCTTCAAAATTTTCTTTCGTTTCTCTTTTTTTTTTTATGTAACTTTGTAACGATTCAACATGAACAAACGAATTTAACTTCTCACATTAGAATAGGTACTTATGCAAGCACTTATTGGCTCGGTGCTCGTGCAAATTCGATATGGATACTAAACAAACTCCGAACGCGCATCACATGAACAAATCGACACTCGTGCGATGCTATTTCAAAGTTGAATGCTTGCAATCAGATGAATGCTCCCTTTTAAATGTACGCGTTTCACGCTATAATAGAACAAGCTTTCGAGCTGTGCAGCGAAATTCAAGGGGTTTCAGGATAGAAACGATGGTTATCACTTTCGACCGGTAATTTTATTCTCTATCATCATCATAGGGTGTCCCGCGCAACTGGGATAAGCTGTATCTTTAAAACGGTTAGAGATGGAAAAAAATTC
Organism: Habropoda laboriosa; assembly: GCF_001263275.1. Classification (NCBI taxonomy): domain Eukaryota; kingdom Metazoa; phylum Arthropoda; class Insecta; order Hymenoptera; family Apidae; genus Habropoda; species Habropoda laboriosa. The sequence continues at coordinate 82,976 of NW_017100686.1, read as the reverse complement.
TATAGGACAAAATTAAACGGTGTCAAGTGGTGCATATTCTGGAGTTAATTTTACGCATTTTTGTGCATCGGAGTATCGGAAAAATGTAATTAAAAATGTAATTATTGTTTTTTTAACGGAATACCATATCTTTGGTATCTATACACTAATCGAAATTTTTTCCAAGAAAATAAGCTTTTTACTAAAAAAAATTTTATTCTATATTCTCGCTTTATTTGTACATGCAAAATTATTCACTGTCTCGTTGTATCACTCCTCTTGCCACACCCTCTATTATCTCTAATGTTTCTTTAATGTCCCGACTACTTCCTGTAAAGCTTGTATCTGCTTAAATACAAAAATGACACGTGTTGCTTATGCAAGGAAGATATAACTCCTAGAATCCTCTTCGTTTCAGAAGAGCCGATGTAACATTTTTAAATTATTGCCAAGCAAATGTTTTATACGAATTCAGATTAGAAATTGGAATATTTTGAAACATACATGTTTAGATCAAGTTAAATTTATGTTGCATAAATCACGCGAACCTAAAAGTGTGCAATTTTCAAATACAAAATTTGAAGGCAACATCTGCACTAATTTGCATTCAAATACACTTTTGATACACTCGATGCGTTTAATTATTTCTTCTTTCGTCTCCATTCTAAAATTCAATTATTACATTAAATTTACTTTCTTAAACAAAAAGCGTGCAATTCTTCAGCAAACGATTCTATTCTTCAGTAAAATGATAATTTAAATTA
>NW_017100686.1:73927-81276 GCF_001263275.1 Habropoda laboriosa | reverse complement strand
CCGACAGTCCTACGGCCCTGGCGACCCACACGAGTACTTGGGGCATGCCCCGCCCCCAATTAAGGAGGCGGGGCTTCCCCGTGTGGGTCCCCACCACCGGGACCCGGGACGTACCTGTAATTGCATTTCTCAAGTGTTTTCATACTTGACGTACAACCGTGTATGTAGTATCGCGAAATAGTGTACCGCGATCGAGCTGTTACGTCGAAACAGAAGGAGCGATTGTTCAATGTTGCGTTTAACAGGATAATCCAGTAGTATGCGATATACACACACCACGTGTTATGCGTAAACAGTAAGAAATGAACATTTTGTTTCGTGAAATTCAGGTACAAGAGGAGACAAGGAAATGTAATTTCAACTATAGACGTAGAATTACAATAATTTCGTAAAGACATTTTAGCTGAGAACTACAGACTAAGAACTTCCTGTTTAGAAGACCTTTGCGCCATTTATTTTTCCGTGTTACACTTCAACTCACATAAACGCACATACCTCACACACTATGACAAAATTATCTTCGTGTTCGTTACTTGCAACTAACTTTGATTGAACAGTATTTTTAATTTTTCTTAATTGCCGATAGATACTCCAGTTAATGAGGTAATTATGAACTCTAGTGAGTGAAGAACTAATCAGAAATTGTAGATAAAGAAAGAACGTTTTCATACCTTACGATGTAAAAATTCCAATGGACAGAAAATTCGTAATCCTGATACATTTTATAGCTAGAAGCTTCGTCTAACCCGAAACGTGTGATATTCACCAAAGTATCCCAGAAAAATGAGCTTGTATTATGTATCGTTTATGATCGTTTCAATTTCTCAATCCAGAATCCTGTTCGTCGTTTCTCGTTGACTTTTCCCAAAATCGAACTACATTTAACCAAGGAAAGCGATATCTATATGTGTGCGTGTGTATGTAACGTGTACTACAAAGGAGTCGATTTGCATAACGCGTTGCGTATTATCTCACCCTTGTGACTGATTGCAGAGCGTAAGACCTCGCGCGCAATTTATCAGCGACCAAGGAAGTATCGTGGCTCGTAGCGGTTTAAAAGAAAATATCCCGGAGAATAATTATTGCGGAGGGCTACCTGGAGGCAGGCCATTTGCGACGACCAACAGCAGCCTGGCCTCGGCTACGAGAATTATAAATCATCATTTGTTCGGGTCGTCTGTCACTGGACCCAGACATTACACAGGTAAACGAAGAGAAATTTTATTTACGCTAGATTAAGTTTAGGTTTAGTTAGCTTGTGTAAAAGAAGAAAAAACATTGTTTCTGTTCTGTTTAAACACTGTTTTTTTTTTCCGGTGAATATACGGGGTAATTTGATAAATATTAGTATCTTATCTGTTACCGAAATTTCAAAGCGAACAAGATACTGTATGAGGGAGATCCCCGATAGTGGTAAACTTTTTTTTAGAATGATATTATTTAAGGTGTGTAAAAGTTACTTTTATTGTATCAATACGGTCTTCTTGATATATAGCAGGTAATACGTTATTGGGGTCTTTTAAATGTACACGAAAATTTGTGAAAATAGAGTTATTTGAATCTTCAATTTAAGAAAACTATTGATATTGATAATATTGAAAACTTGTCCAGTTTCTCCCTTCTATTTATCGCTAACATGTTTCCTTTTATAAAATAAACTTAACAAAAGATACGAAAGGTGACCGGTTTCTGATAGACTGTATTAATTAACTCTGAGAACAGTCTTTAAAATTAAGATTTCGGTAACTCTCGAAAACTATTAAATTCGTGAGAATGTCTTAAATGTGAAATGGTACGTTTTTTTAAGGGTTTCTTTTTGTGAATTTTTTATTGTAAAATTGTTTATTTTGTGTATGTAAATTTCTAACCAAAGGTTTTTTCCTGATTTTAATAAGAAAGATAGTTTTTCAATGCGTAATCCTTGAGGATTGTCCCTCGTTAGTTACATTCTCGATATTAAACTCGTTAATTACATATTTCTACCTGTCTAATGCATGCCAAACGTGTTGCGTGCTTTAAAGGGGCATTTGCTCAAAAGTGTGTGAAAGATGGGCAATTTTTATCAATTTTTTTGCTTACGAACTGAGAAATCTACAAACTTGTCGATTTATATGTTTACCTATTGGTATTTTCTTAGAATTTTCACAGCGTTATATTCAGAAATAAGCGATATCTATTGAGATAGAGATTTCAATGCGTGGTCGGTCTCAAAAATTCCAATTTCACGATTAACATGATTACGCCCGTCCTGATCATTCGAAATAAAAGAAACGATAAACTTGCCTCTACCTCAACTATTCGATAGAAGACGAAATAAAAACAAAATAACGGTCAACGAATGACAAACTTTCATTTACGACAAAATCCTTTTACTTCAATTCGTTATAAAAATATAAATATTGATTATAGTTTTATAATACGGTAGGGACGATGGATAAATGTATATAGAAGATGTACTTAAAATTTGAAGTTAATGAATTCTTTGATTATTTGAAAATTATGTCATCTAATTTAATGAAAATCGTTTCGAGAAAAAAACCCGTTTTAAAGGGAACCACGTCTATTATGATTTTCACCATTTTCCCGGAATTTCAACAAAATATTTTCAAGTCTATTAAACATTTTGTCGTGCTTCTAGAAATGAATAGATATCTCCTTAACCCCTTAACGCTCACATTTTTCTCACCTCGTTGCGCCAAAAACGATCAGTTTCATTTTTTCTCGAAATAATTCCTAGACGTATAGAAATAAATTTCCCACGTTATTTGCAATACTCTAACGTACATTTTCACCGTAGAACAGAAAAGATAGCGCAATACGAAAAGTGAGAGAAAATAACGAAACAGAATTGCATTTTTTCCAAGGATTAGTTGTGCACGTGAAAAATAAACACGGCTACGAGCGTTAAAGGGTTAAACGCGTTGTTCGATAACTTGAAAGAATTATTCTAGTCTTGTCTTCTGCCGATTCTTCGGCCTTCTATCGATCTCTTCTATGCTCTGGGTCAGCGCAATACTTGGAAGCACTGTATACGCAGGTCATCGAAGACAAATTTCAGGAACAAGTACCGAGAGCAAGCTTTCTCTGTCCGCTGATTCGATAGACAGCGAGGGTGTGCCATTCATAGACAGGCATCACCGTATCTCCAAGTCGATCCTAAAGAAATCCGAGAGTAGCAGCAACTACTACAGCAACACCGGCGATTCTGACACGGAGAAGCTTATCACCGATAACGCCTCGACCATAAGCATGTGCGACAACGACACCAACACCTGTGACGTTTTCGTCGGGAACGTGAACGGGATGAGGCTGAAGCAACCTGTATCACCGTTGCTCTCCAAACAAGTGCTCGAGTCGATCTTCCGTACAAACAATAACCTCGAGAGAGAGAGCGAAGTGGATCAAGCCGGGCAAAAGAACTCTGTTTCGAAGATTAGCAGATCGATATTCGACGGCGTCCTCGAAGGTACCCACCACTCTCGTTCACCTTTTTTCTTCCACGCTCTAGTTGCCCTTTAACCACAGAGAGACAATAAGAGACGGTTTGCCAGCCCAACTTCTTTCTTTCTCTTTGCTTTCGCAATAGCGTTGGTACAAAGCTGAATAGGACGAACTCCCAAAGAGTAGCGATATTTCTCAACCCATTAGTACAAGCTTGTCTTTTCATTTTCACGCCGTTTCGCGTCGACGTGATCATTTTTCTTTGCCGAACAAAAATTAGTACAAGCTTGTCTTTTCATTTTCACGCCGTTTCGCGTCGACGTGATCATTTTTCTTTGCTGTTAACTGAACTGTTAACACCTTCCGTGCCACGAATGAGTCGAACTATCATCGATGGTACACGCGGTCATTTTTGAGAATAGAACTTTTATTACACGAAAAAGCACTTTAACTTTGACTTTTTAACTTCGCTTCGAAGTTCCGGTGAAATGTGATTTTTCCACGGTACGCAACGTGTTAAGAATAAATTTCTAATTGAAGCAAGTTACTTCGAAGAAAGGAATGATCGTGGCTTATAGTAGGTTTGAAATATGATTAATTTGTACGATTACAAAAGAACGTCCCAAGGGAAACGTGTTTTATTCATGTGAAATGTATCGAAATTCGAGAGTATCTTAGAAATTTAACGGTTTGTATAGAATCAACATATTGCATCTTTTACGTCAACTCCTGTCTTACTCGCTTCCTACGGAGATAGAATGTAGGTCAACCCTGATGCACATGTAAAAGCCTTGGGACCTATGAATTTTCAGGCCACAACGATTAAAATCGATCACGTACTTTTCAAGATATTGAACCGTTTTCAAGTTACGTGGTCTACCCTCTATATATTTCTTTAAGATTCCATCTGTAAAATTACAATATTAAATATTCGCTCTATACGCTCGCGACAAACTTTCCAAGCTGTGCTAATTCTTTTAAAAGCGAAATTTTAAAGTAATATAAAAAATTAGCAAATAATCGTTAATTTACTTAATACAGTTACAATTGAATCGTGACTTTTTTCTTAATATTTTTCCTCCAAAGTTTAACTTCTCTCTTAATTCGGTCTGAAAACTTGACAAACGTATCGTGCATTTATTTCCCGTAAAGAATCACGACGAACCTGATGGAATTTACTTGTAACGAAAATTTCCCCCTCAATTTAGTAACTATTTTACACGATTCACGGCAAGCTTGTCGCATTCACTTGAAAAATGTTTATTCTACAATTGTTCAGAGGGGAAATACCTGCAAGACGAGATAACGGCGGAGAACAATAACAAAGGAGGTGGAGAGGAACGAGAGGGAAAGAAATCAAAGGACAATCAGACGCTGTTGATATGTTCGTTACGGTCTCACAAGTTGAAGAAACTGAGCGGGGAGGAAAAACGAAAGGTGAAGACGAGCGGTCACAGTTGCAAATCCACCGACACCAATTGTCTTCCTCAGGAGCACCGTTTCTCTTCGTAGCGTAACTTTCCTCCGCGCGGCATCCTCCCCTTCTATCCCATATACATGCATACTAAATACGTATACAGATACGAAACAGAATCACTCTGCGATCGCAACGTCAGTGTTCCTCTTTCAGAAACGTCGTTAGCCACTAAAATGTATAGTAATAACGTTCACAGGACCGTAGATATCCGCAGATTCTCAACGCCGCCACACTTTGTCGCTTAACTGGCCTGTATGTGTAAATACAAAAACTTGTAGGAACAGCGTGATAACGTTAATGAGGGTGATATACGTTCGATAATTGGTGTTAGGGCAGATTATTAATTCAGACAATGTACAAACGCATTGTGAACAGAGAAGAAAGATATTTTCAAAAGAAACGAAGCGAAATAGAACTGTGAAGCGTGTATATATTTGCGAAGAGATAATATTCAACAAGGATGCGGAGGTAACAAACAACGCAAGACAAGTAAAAGAGAGAAAAAAAAGAAAATGAATAACAATACGAATAATAATAATAGTAATAGTACTGATAATAATAATAATAATAATAATAACGACGATAGCAAATAAAAAATCTTTAGGCAATATGCTTCGCCCACGTTGGTTGAGAAAAAGAGGATTGATTCTCTTTAGAGGATAAAATTATAATCTAGTCACACGGTCCTGCAACTTCCTTCTCTCGCCTAAATCTCGTTAAATTAGGACAGCGGTAAAACGGCATAGAAAGCAACATCAGTCTATTGTTACCAATGATAATCGACAAATTGATTATTATTCGCTATTTTTCGACGGACAAACTGAAAGAGTCGCGGACTCAACCGAGAGTTTCTAAAGATCTGTTGTTTTTCGAGATAATACAAGTGTTCGTTCGTCTGCTGAGTGTCTTATGTACAATTAGATAATACTGTCGTAATAAGAGATATTAGACAAGCGAGATAGAATATAAGCCTCGTTGAAATCAAAAGAACAGAGATATGCTTTGAAGACAAGCGTGTGAGAACGTAGATTGTCAGGAGAACTCGAAGATGACTGCCCTTTAAAAACAAACAAAAAAGAGAAAAATAACCAAGTTCCAATCTTGATATTTCTTTCCGTTTAATTATCCTCTCCCCCCCCGCCCCCACCGTTCGATTTGCACCCTTTTATATAACCATACGTACATTCTCTTTTATATTTCAAGCGCGCTTTCTAATATTTCGTATAAATTAAGCCGTACATCGTGATAAGCTAAACGTACATTTAAATTTTATTTTTGTAGCTGTATAAAATGAGAGAAAATTTTATTGAGCGGGAGGCGCAAAATGGGAGGGGGTTGGGTGTTAGGGGGCAGCTTTAGAAAATTTTCAATAGAGATGTGGCTCCTTTGCTCTAGGCACTTGCTTTTAAAAAGTTAGGGAATGTAGAATTGTTCGAAGTGAACTCGAACTTTTGTAACATTGTTATGTATGCATTACTAAAAGTGCCATGAACGAATTGATATTCAGGCAAATCAGAGCTTTGTGATTTTGTACAGATTTACTAAAAGAAAAAGGGAGAAAAAAAAAAAGAGGAGAAGTAGAAGATAGATTTAACTGTTTGTTTTCTATTCGATGAAATTGAAAAGAAAATGTTTCTCTTAGAACATGATGTATACTAGAGCTAGTGGTGCACGTTCTATGTTTTTGCGAGGAAAATGACCCTATTGATGAGTTTAAAAGTATGTTTCTCTATATGTATACATTTTCATCGCTAGAACAATACGGAACTTCACTTCTGAAGAGTCATATCTGTCTGATCACGTTTTTTCACGTGAACTTTATACATATACATACATACATACATACATACATACATACATGCATACATACATACATAACGCAAATACCGCAGTGGAACCAGGGGAGCGTTTACGTGCCCGACCATGAGTTCAATTCGGTCGTTTTTAAGAATCGAAGAAAAGTGTACTTCACGTATGTAATTATAGATGTTGCAGCAGAACGATGAAACGTCTTTACACATGCTCACGTAGAGAGTAGTCAGAATGCAATTATCGTCTGTGTTATATCCAGGTACCGATGTCTAGCCGTGATTTAACAAATCGTCATGTTTTCCAATGAAATTTTACACCATCGCGAGAACAATTCGATTAATCTTCGCCGAAACGAAATGTAAAAGAGATTGTGTAACGTAGCGCGCTTAACGGCGCGAGTACGATTGCAATTGCGTGTTTAAAAAATTCGATCACCTATTGTTTAAATCAGTGGAGTGGTGATCGTGTTTTTTTAATTTTAAATACGGAGAGACACGGGAAAGCGACGAACTTCCATTTTCGAATCTCGCTCTAATTTGGTCAAGCAAGAAAGACGTTCTCTCCTACAATTTTTAAATGAACCGTCAGTAAAATACATATCTCTAATGACATTTCTATT
>NW_017100686.1:68309-73896 GCF_001263275.1 Habropoda laboriosa | reverse complement strand
AAATTGTACAATTAAAAATTAACAAAGACAAAGAATGGTTAATATTCCCCGGAAGACCGTGGGTCTTTTTGGGGAGCACATTGTTATACTGGTGATTCGGAGTTCACGACCTGAATACTTTTGAATATACGATATTTGTAATTGTTTTCGACGTGTACACAAGAAGGTGCGTTGATAAAACTTCACAAAATACAAAACAATCTGGATGAAAAGCTATCTGAATATTCCTATAACATTTCGCAATCGCAACGTAACATTTTGTTAATACAATAATACGAACATTGATCACGATCGATTTCTAATACATTGGATATACATAGCATATGTCAACTGTTTTTATATTGTTACCCCGTTATATTTACGTATTGTTACTTGCGGGAGATTCGTAAAAAAGTTTTCATTCTTCCTACGAATCGCTGTTCTTCTTTTTTTCGTATTTGTTGTTATTCGAAGTTAGATCTCGATACCTCGTAATCGCTTGGAGTTTCTGAGCAAATGAATGTCTTCTGTGCTAATATAGTTGGAAGTAGAAAGTTCCTAGAAAAAGATGTACAGAATGTGATTTATTGATTTATCGTTGTAATTATATCTTAGAACAATTAGCATCGACATAGTACAAAAAAAGATGGCCACATCGTGAACGCGTGTGGCATTGAGTCAGTTAACCAGATTACAAAGATAGTATTAAAGAAATCCGAATGGTCGGCACAATCTATGAACCTCGAATGCAGAAACAGTACCGAAAAAAAGTTACATTTCTTCACGCTAATATCATGTCTCGAACTTTTCGATACTTCATGTTAAACGTTCGTTTACTTTACCAAGTAATAAGTCTGAAGAAAATAAGGCGTAACGCTTTGACGTAATTGATGTAAGGTATATAAAACTCTAAATGATGTAAAATAACATTTTGTTGAACTTTTTTTTTATCAAGTAATCTACTTAATAGTACATTTACGCCAGAAACGCGAAAATTTACCATCCTTGCTGTAATTGGATAACATTTTTCGCCTACGCCTTTAAAATTGTTACTTGACAAATTAACGCATTATTGACAGGGTACTTTATACAAAAACTATCGCTTGCAAGCCGTCTGTTTTTCATGTAACGAGAACAAAATTACGTTTTGTAACGTAGTTAAAAGGTCAGAGCGAAGAAAAAAAGAAAGAAGAATAAACCACGACAAAAAGGGAATGAATAAACACAATTAGAAATTCTGTAAAGGAAACTTCAACAATCTTAAGCTTTAACAACTTCACAGGATGTTATTTGTTATTGAACTGTGCGACTTTAAACAACACCGGTCGATAATGCGTTACGGTGTCTATTTGAACAAAACGAAAAGAACAAAAAATACTAATTGTTCAACACATACAGTCAATTCTCGATTACGTAAAATACAGTTATATAAAAGATTCTTTATGATAAGATCAATCTGTTACGAGCGTGAGTTAATCAAGTTTAGTCGATTAATCACACACTTTGTTATTTTATTTTCAAACCTTTAAGGCCTAGAATCGTAGTTATAAGGCAAGTATTATTGTAAAATATGAATAAAGTTTTAACTTGCCAATTTTTGTTCATTGTGAGAGTTTATACATAATACATATACATATGTATATATAAGAAAATTATGAAGGTACGTATGCCAGGAAATTATTTTATTGTAGTTGCTTTCGCTATACAAGGACCGCCTATTTTTAACGGAGTGGATACAAAGTACCGAACGAGAGCCAAATAAATTCCTATTTCTTGTTCTCGAAAAATAGCAATTTCTGTTGAGGTCTAACTCGAGGCCGGTGGTGCATTCACTGTTTCAGTTGTGGTGCTTGTCGAATCGGATATCGGTTTTTCTTGTAATTCTAGCCACGGTAGTCGCTTCTGCAGTTCCAACCTATTACGAACAATAATAAATATATTTTATTTTACTTTAGTAATTAATTTAAAAAAAAATATGTCCTTATACGAACTAATAATACCAAAGTACAATATTTCATCAATGAGAATTAGAAGCCATGAAACAACGTTAAATAAAAGGAAATAAAAGAAGTTTTCGTTAAATGAATTCTATACTCGTTCGAAAGAAATATACGAATAATCATAAAATAACTTAACAAGTTTGAAACTTTTAAACGAACACTAACTCCTTTTTACAATTTTCAACGTAAATTCACCTGTATTTAGGATGACTTATAGCATATACATATGGATCCAAACAAGCAACAGCTTTACATGTGCATGCTGGTATCATCGTAACGCCAGGTGTTAGGAGCTGTTTATTGCCAAATGCGCCGATCATTGCCAACACACCGTACGGAGTCCACGAAAGAACGAACAGGAAGCAAATCGTAATGGCAGCCTTCGAACAAACACGCAAATTAAACGGCCAGCAGTGGATTTCAAGCAAGTGTAATTAGCACGAGTTAAACGGACAACAGTTATGGCTTTAACTGCTATAAGACAGCTGAATTAACACTTATTACTAAACAATCTATTACAGAAGTTCCCCTTAAGATAATATATCTCATTTTAAATGTAAAAATATTTTATCAAATACCCACAACCATCAATCATATATAAAATACAAATCCACGTAAAAGAAGTATTGAAAGAGAAAAAAAAAGAAAACAGAAAACACTTCGAAGCAGGTGATAACAAGTATGGACACCATTTTAATTCCTTAGATTTCAGACTGAAATAATATCGATTATATTATTATATATATTACATAACGTCGATATTCTCGGTTAATACTAACTATTAAATACAGTTAACTTAAGTATAGTTACAAAATAAATAAAAAAAAGTAATAATAGTGTTTAAAATACCTTTGCTATGCGAATTTCAGCGCTCTGAGAACTAGTGTTCGCATTACTTCGTAAACTGTCAACGTTCATTTTCTTCGCCTGTTCGCGAAGCGCTTTCTCGTGATTCACCACATGGCTGACGATCTGGCTGTAGTAATAGATTATAAGTGTCATCGGAATAGCGTAGGAGAAGGTAAATATGGTAGCAACGAAGGTTCGTATCTCGTTGCTGTCAGTCAGATAATCGAAGCTACAGCTAGTAAGGAAGCCTTCGGGCACGAAACGTCCCCAAACTCCCATTACGGGCATCAATGCCCACGGTATAGTGTATGTCCAGATTAACACAATGAACAGGATTACTTGGCCGCGTGATAACTTGCCATCCAACGGTCTTGCTATTGTGCTAAAATAAGATATACATTGAATGAAAGACTCGAATGAAATTCACTTAAAAACTTAAAAGCAGTTGAACAAAGTTTTCCTATAATTTCAAGTACCTTCCAAGTATATCGCGCTAGCTATATTTAAAGTAGATAAACTGTAAAAATTGATTTATTCGCAAGTAGTAAGTTGAAAAATAGTATCTAGAAATATTAACATTTTTTTTCTCTTCTTTTATCTTGCGAGAACTCTTAGCAAGATGTACCAAGAGATGGTTTTAAAATTGTTTATTTTTTGCACTACTACTTTTTTCAACATTATAAATTACGCAATTAGCATGAAAGTTTAGTTTCAATACACTTATTCGTTAAACTTTATTCTTCTATAAAAATAAATGCGAGTTCCATACCTATATCTATCATACGCTATAGCGGCGTTTGTTATCGCAGCAGCAATTCCACTCAAGGAGCCGATGACCGCGAATATTTGACATCCTAAGTGCCCCAGAGCGAAACCGGTGTTAAAGGAATTGTATATGAAGATAGGTGTCTTGATCATCATAAAGAAATCGCAAATAGCCAGATTCACGACAAACATATTTGACGGGGTCCTCAGTGACTTGGCACTTGTATCAAAAGAATAACAAACAATTATCATTAGTTTCATGATAAATAATTTCATTCAAACTTTTTCTATAAAATGAAATTCCGATATGTCTAAAATAACTCTATCGGAATGCAAAGAATAAAATACTGGAGAAGTAAGTTGAATGTATAAAAAAAAAAATAAGGTAACTTACGCGCAAAAGATCCATATCACCAAGCCATTGCCAAGTAAAGCGAGGAAAGTGAAAAGAATGTACAATAGGGCCAATAAATAATGAAGAGAGGGGTTCGGCTCGGGAAAGACCAGCCAATGTTCCGGTATATGAACTAATTCTTCGGCGGGAACATTCCATCCCAGCAAACGTGGTGGTCCTGCTGGTAGGTATCTCGCTTCCCAATGAATACTATCGTTGGACATGTCGGTCACTCCGCCTGCCAGCCCCTCCTCTTAATATGGTTGATCAGCCAGCTGTTTTATACCATTCGCACTGCCCCCTTGAATCAACGAAACCCTAATCCGTTAGCTTTGCTGGCTTCGCACGAGGATCAGCCGGGGATCATCAACGTCATACGTGTTAGCCACGCAGATTGTCAATCGAAATTTTCATTTTACCAAGGGTGGATGCTCCTTCTTGAACTTGAAGATCAACGTTTTGATTCATTGTAACATTCACGATGGAACGCACCAGCGAGCGAACAAACGAACGAACAAAAGTATAAATAAATGAATTTCTTCTTTGATCAACTTGATTTACTTAGAAATAATCAATTGATAATTTGACAGTTTTTCAAATTACCTTCGCTTTATTCTATAAAGGTTTACATTTATGCTAAAAACTATCCTTTGATAATCTTTAAATAGAGTGTAATTATTATTAAAAACATAGAAAAAAGTAATGTAACATTTGACAGTATTTGCAAATTTTATTCAATGTGGACGTGAGTTTGAAACTTATATATTTTTTTTTTATTTAGTTTTAAAAATATTTTTAAAACTAAATAAAAAAAAAATATATAAGTTTCAAACTCACGTCCACATTGAATAAAATTTGCAAATACTGTCAAATGTTACATTACTTTTTTCTATGTTTTTAATAATAATTACACTCTGCCTTGTCTCTCGGCAGATTCGTCAGTTAAAGTGTACGCTGGGTAATATAATGAAGAATTATTAGGATCCTTTAACCGTGGATTCGGTATTGTTTTTGATTTTGTTCCTAAACTTGTATAACCCTCATCATATAGTGGACAATAAGGTACATTGTGTTTCAATAAAAATTTCCACACTTGATCATACGACCAGTTTAAAATGGGATTGACACGAATTAAATTTGGCCAATTTGGATCAGTTGGTGTAAAAACTTCTAAATTATCTGCACCCGGATCTCCTTTCCTCATGCCCATAAGACTTGCCTTTAAATTTCCCTTTTCTTCTAATAGCGAACTTAACGCCAACCGCATCGGATGTTGTTTTCTTATTAATTCTAAATCATAATACCGGGCGGCTTTCTCCACAAAAGAATCCACCTTGAAATATTTAAATTTGTTTAAAATAAGACCCTTTACCTACGGGTCACGGAATATTCCATATTTTCAATTTTATTAATAGTTCCCTTTCAACGCGAAAATTCGTTCGTGTAACATGTAAACCATGGTTAATAAAACCATATGAAAACATCCAAAACAAGGAGTATTAACATTAGAATTGTAAAATATTCTGTAACTCGCAGTGATAGTATGATAACCATTGTTTAAAATATTTTCTAGAATTTTATAATCGTAAAACGATTAAAA
>NW_017100686.1:66715-68133 GCF_001263275.1 Habropoda laboriosa | reverse complement strand
ACTGTATACACAGGATGTTAAAAAAAAGTACCTGAGCCTTTAAGGACTTATTCACCGAGAGGAATAAAATATGCTTAATCAACATAGGTCCTGAAATCAATCCTTTTGACGTACAATCTACTTTTAGATCTACGAGCGTTCGGTATTGTTTACTCCTCTCACTGAAAACTATAAGCCTCTAAAATCTCAAACACTTTTTTTAACACCCTCTATGTAAAGCAAAAATAGAGTGATTAGAGTATTAAATAATTCACTATTTGAAAAGACATCATTCTTCAAGTAATAAACTTCAAAAGTTTCATTTTACATTTTCAATTTAATCTTGCATGTAAAATCACTTGTCACATACTTTGTACAACTTTACTTTACTATACTCACATTTTATAACATTCCTGTAAAGTATCCAATGCATGCTTTATATATGCTTGATTTTCAGCATCTTTGAAAACAGTTCTTGCATGATAGTCACTAAATCCATTCTCTAAATTTTGAATCTTTTGAATTGGTAAAGTGTATAAAAGTTCTGCTTTTGCTTTTAAAACATTGTCCTTCTCTCCTTCTAATGTAATTCTTGTAAAACATTCAGGTGTTATTTGTGGATAACTACCAATACTGACTTTATCTTTCCAACGCACTGCATGTTTGTCCAAAATTTTTACTATTGATAGCTCATTTAAATTAATATTTATCTGTTCAATGTGTAAAGGAATAGAACCTTTTAATTGCGATACAATTACATCAACAGCAAGCTCAAAATATTTTGGAGAGCCTGGTAACACATACACATTCTTTGCCTTTACAATTGCATATTTTTCTGCAAATTATTTTTAATTTATTTTTCTTAATTAAACATTATTTATTCACAATAAAGTAACATTATTATTAGAATGACTTGTAACATTAGAATGACATAAAAATTCTTTATTTTGTTACAATTAATTCTACTAATAATAATAAAGTTTTCTATATTAAACGAAATTTCCTACTAAATTTATTATTTCTTAATGTACTTACTTGGTGAATAGACATACACAAGTTCACAAGGTCTTGGTACAATAGCAAGGCGTTGAGCTTCTTCCTCCATAGGAAAAAGATTTGTACAAATATCAACTAATTCTTCATGGAGTTCAAGTTTTAATTCTAAACCCTTAGCTACAGCTTCATATGTTACATCATCATGTGTAGGTCCAACACCACCAGATGTAAATACAATAGAATATTCCTTGGAAACATCATGTACAGTCTTTGCAATTTCATCTACCTAACACAAAAGGCTACATTACACATATTAAGAATTTAAATTTCAATAAAAACACAGAAATATTTATATTACAAAAATTTAATATCTTTTCCAACTAATCCATTTTTAATATTTTAATATAATAAATGTAAAACAAAAATAATAATATACATATAAT
>NW_017100686.1:65149-66600 GCF_001263275.1 Habropoda laboriosa | reverse complement strand
CAGAAGCTTGTAATTTTTTTGCCAAATATGATGTATTTGTATCTATAATTTGTCCACGTAAAATTTCATCTCCTATCACAATGAATCCTGCAGTAGTATAGATGATCTCCATCACGAATGGTTTTCCTATACATATTGAAGATTTATATAAATAATTGTAAAGTAAATACAAAAGTGTCTATTAGACATTTTCAGTTTTCTTTATTTAGAATTCAGTAAAATTATATTATGACTAAACAATAGTATCTGTGATTAGGTAACTAAAATTAGAAGTGCATGATGAGAAGTAACTTATTAATCCACTAAATTTGTTTTTTTAATTATATTTATTTTGTCCATTTGTCCATTTGTCCAACAAAAGTTTACATAAATTTACAATAGTTTTATTATACTGTATAGAGTCAATTAATATTATTACATTCTTTTTTTTTTTAATAGAGGGCAATATATTAAAAATATCTTAAAAACTAAACTAAATATTTTAATCAAATTTGCATTTGTTTAACTAGAGAAGTTACTGTATCAGTTTGTACTGGAGCTGATTTTTGCATTTTCTTCCTTTTTCCTTGCTTTGCATTGTCTGCCATCATTTTTAGTTTGCACTGATGTATTTCCTTGCGCAATTCTTCAATTAGTTGATCTCTTTCAGCACTTTTATCCCTGCATCCTGCAGCTGCTTTATTTTCTTTCAAATCTAACTATTGAAATGAAGTAAAATAATGTAAAAAATTTATGTTATAATCTATCATATTGTTTAGCTATACATTCTAATGAAATCCAAATATTAATATATATTTTCACATGAAAGATTCATATATGTAATTACTTATTTGCATTTAAGCACATCCTTATTTACACTTTTCATAAAAATTCACTTACTTTTTTTAAATTAGTCGTCACTTTTTGTGCTTTTGCCTTTAGTTTAACACTACGAATTGTTACTACTTTGAACACATTTTTGTTCTTTTGCTCCTTTTGCATACTTTTCTTCTTTCCCATTATTCTCTGCAATATTATCACTTACAGGTATATTAATATTATTTTCCATTCTTAATTTCTTCATTGCTGGCTCCTCACCTTTTAATATACTTTCAGTTAATAAAAATGATACACGAATCATTTCTGTAGACACAGAAACATTTCTAACATAATGTATGTCAACCAAAGAATCGGAACTTAATGTACAATTAAGTTTTTGTTCTACCATTGATTGTCCCAGCTTACAAGCATCTTCATTTTTACTTGCTTTTACAAAACAGTATAAATGTATGGTTGGTGGTTGACAACACATTTGTTTAATTTCATTTTGATTAAATGAATGAAAAAATACATCCAAAAATTCAACAGCAAGTGCTGGTAAGTTCATTATAACATGTTCCATACCAGCTTCATTACTGGCTCGTCTGTTCAAAATGTCAGTTTTAAAAACAGTTCTTAAAAAGTCTCTACCA
>NW_017100686.1:63984-65014 GCF_001263275.1 Habropoda laboriosa | reverse complement strand
AATTATACAAAACATCATTAGATTTCATAAATGTTATTAAATATCTATGCTCTGTACCTAATCGAGTATTCCAATAAACTTGAGAAAAATCCAACTCATATATACAACCATTTTCTTTTACTGTTGTAATAGTATCCTTGTCACCAGCAAGGATTTCCATAATAAAATTTCTAAAAGTTGTATCAATGACACTTGTTTTGTTCAGAACTGTTCGAGCAGTTGAAATGGTATCAAGATAAACCTGACCAATAATAGTCTTATATGGTAAATGCATATCACGTAGATTTAAATGCACAATATGACCTACTATGCTAAATGAAGTTGGAACTTCAACTTCAACAGGTAAAATAGCTCTTAATATATCATAAGATTGCCAATTATCATATTTCAACATTACTTTCATTATTCCAAACTGTTCCTGCACTTGTAACAACTGCTTCTTTTCACTTTCCATGAAATCTTCAAAAGTTTTTATCAACATTGGATTTAAATATATAACAGTTTCATTGTTTCTGCTTTCAACTGGTTTGAAGTTCCTTGTTTTAAAAAGGTATTTTTTCAGAATTGGTAGTAGTTTTAGATATTTAACACTATGAAATTTAAAAACTGGTAATTCTACAGTTGTTGTAAATGCTGTACGATCCAAACATGTCATTCCCCTTACTGATTCTAGAGGAACCAGCAAAGAAGTCATTTTACTATAAAAATATTTCTGAATCCAAAAATATTTCTTGACTGCTATACTTAAGGGCTCACTTGTGATCATGGATAAATATATGTGTATACATGTACCCAATATTTTAATAGATTACCCTACAAAGAATTATTAATTACCTTACTTAATTAAATTTATGCATTATTGTTTAATTTTAACAAACAAATTCATTCATTTACAAACAAATGATTCGTACATCTTTATTATAATGTATTATATCAACTTTGCCAAAATTAAAAATACAAATTACAACTTTATTTTTAATCTTAATTTATACTTAAATATGTTTTATGTTTCACTTATGTAGATATTATG
>NW_017100686.1:63492-63974 GCF_001263275.1 Habropoda laboriosa | reverse complement strand
AAAATAATAAAAAAAAATGTGAATATTCCAATTTTTTAAACACTTCATAAATAAATACAGTAACATATGTTTTTTTTAATTTCCTTAATCATACGTCAGTAAAATAAAACTTTTTAAAATTATTACATGTAAAAGATATTACATGAAAAATATACGAAGTAAATATAAAAATGATAACATCAATCAAAAGATCATTTAATGAAAGTATTATAAGATTTGTAATATTTTCATTATTAAGTCTCGTTTCCCTTAAGTGCATTATTTTACAAAATATAGAAATATTTAAATACATAAATTATAAAAAACGAATTTATCTTTTTATACACATATTAAATACGTAGATAGAACAATAAAAGTTTGTATTTACCTTCAAATTTCTTGTTTTTCCTAGAATTAAAATATTTTGTCGCCAAACCAAAAAGTGTCACATTTATTAAGTGAGGTTAATAACTACATGTTTGACTTTTACAATACGTGAATCA
>NW_017100686.1:61042-62963 GCF_001263275.1 Habropoda laboriosa | reverse complement strand
ATTACTCAATGTTAATATTAATAAAACATGGAAATTTTTTTCCAATAAAATTTATTTCTGTATAGTGTTCCACTGAGTAAATATATTTTTATTGATATATAAATACATATTGTTATGACCTATGTACTTACTAATAAATATTAGTCATAAGTTAAATATCTCTACAAAAATAAAAATAATATTGTAAAATTTCCAAAATACAATATACATATTTATACACGTATTTACAATGTAATATATTATTACAACATTAAATGAAAAAAGTAAAATATTTAATTAAAACTTAACTTTTAGTAGTTTACATTAAATTATTTTCTAGCTACTTTGCAAATAATATAATTTAGACTGTCCTTTAACAATAGAACAGTCTGTAAACAATGTATCTTTATATTGATATAGCTGTAGCTCTGACAGCTGCACTCAGTAAAGGATTTGGATCTGGTTCTTCTGTTAAAATATTAACTTTTACCCATTCTCGTTGTTTATTACTTTGTCGTAATGCATCAATAACTGCTTGTACATATAAACCATCTTCAAAAGATGATGCAGAAAATACTGGTTCCTTTATCCAACCTTTTTTATCTTCAACGGATTGAAAAGCTTCTCTTAATGCAGCAATCATTTTTCTTAGTCCTTTAATGTATGGCCTTGGAATAGAATCAGTAATAGGTAATGACATATCCTGTAAATCATCTTCATCGTGATATAATATTTCTTCTTGTCCATTGTGATATCCATGTAAGTCTCCACCACGTGCAAGGAGATGATTACCACCACCACATATTAATACCTCTTGAGAAAGTTGACCTTGTAAATGATTACTTAAAGTTGCTGTTACCAATGTACCACCACTCAGTTCCATTTGAAAACTACAAAAATCTGGTGATGTAACATGTCTAATTCCATTTATATGTTTTGTAGTCTGGGTAAAGGTCCGAACTACAGCATGTACTCTTGATGCACGCTGACCAGTTAAATGAAAAATTAAATCTATCACATGACTTCCAACCAATGCTAAAATTCCTCCCCCCATTGTATCATCACACAACCAATCATATCCTATAATTACAAGTAAAATTGTATTTAAATAATAGTTTAATATGTCTATATAAACACTAATCTTTTAACCTGAAGTTTACTAACCATTATGTAATAAACTACCCATATGAACTCTAACTTCTATAACATTTACAGGACTATTTAGATATCTTTCTTCTAATGCTTTCTTCATATGAACAAAGGCTGGCAGAAATCTTAAGCTATGATTAACAATGCTTATTAAGGAAGGATAGTATTGTGCAGCTCGAACCATTTTTAAAGCTTCACTTTGACTTAAACCTGCAGGTTTATCACACACAACATGCTTCCCTATCCCTAAAGCTTTTACTGCAATTTGTGCATGTAAGCTGGGAGAGCACATAATAAAAATTAAATCAACATCTTTTCTAAGAAGGACATCATCAATTCGACTAGTATGAAATGGTATTTCAAGATCAATTGCAACTTCTGACACTTCTGCTAATGTACGTCCCCATATAGCTTCAATTGTAAAGCCTTTCTCTCTTAAAAAAGGAATAATTATTCTAACAATATTTCCAGTACCAAACACCCCAATCCCAGGTAATGTCATTATTAATCTTTTTGTATTTCTTTATAACTTAGATTGTACTAAGTAATATTACCAATTATCTTTATTCGTTTCAATTTCAATTGTGCAATAGTTTTAATAATATTATAATGTATTTCTTCTTTATTTCTTAATTTAACGTACATAAGAAACGAAGCGTTCTACATTGTAGAATCTACAAACATAAATTTTCAACCAAATGCATGCACACATCAAGCCATACACATGTAGGTATATGTTTCGTACCTTAAAGGTGACATTTCATGTGATTTTATATATATATATACACATCAC
>NW_017100686.1:60037-61007 GCF_001263275.1 Habropoda laboriosa | reverse complement strand
AGAATTAATAGGGAAAATAGAAATTCATATTACAATGAATAACAGATGTAATCATTCGGTATTTAGTTGGTTAAAAATGTTCGCTTTCACAGAATGTTAGATTTGTTGATATCAAAATGTATTGATGTATTCAAAGTAACAAAACATACAGTATAAACGTTACTGTAATTCATTTAATAAAATTTTATTTAAGTAAACATAGTGATTTTTCTCTTTTTTGATATACAATACAATGTGAATAGAGCTTCAAAAAATCTTGTGGACAAAACATTAGATTTCATTTAGTTTTTTTTATCATTGATTTTCCGAAGAGACTCGAAATAAACCGAACATTAACGATGATTGTTCTCTGCGCTAACCTGTCAGTTTAGTTTGGGCAAATATGACAGGTGCCTGCTACATCCGCTCCGTGTAATTAAATATTAAAACATGTAAATATACAATTGAACTACACAAATCAAAAGTCACAGTGTTAACTTCTATTTTAAGTTTTTATACATATATAACTATTACAGATCATTAAACGTATAAAAATGTCCGAGATTCGTAAAAGAATAGTTGGAGATACACCGATAGAAACGCAAGCTGACAATGATGATCAGGTAAATAGACTTTTCTTGGCCTTTTAAAGCTTTTCTTTAGCAGCATTATAGTTTTCTCCTTCAATAGATTTTCGTCTTCCATTATCAACTTTGTCTAACTACCAATTAACTTTTGCCTTTTACGATGTCCAATATACGTATTAAACTAAATTGAATGATAACTATGCAACTACTGATACTAAATCATTATACTAACACTACTTCATTGCTTTTTTTTACAGACATATTTATAGAACTATATTCTACATATATTGTATCACATACTTTAGGACTATTTTTTTAAACTTTATATATTTTTATTACATCACACTTGTTTATACTAATTTATTAGTTAATATCTATATGAATTTTTGTTACCATCATATGTA
>NW_017100686.1:58470-59653 GCF_001263275.1 Habropoda laboriosa | reverse complement strand
AATATCCTTAGTTTTAATTAAATTAAATGTTAATATAAGTTTCTCTAAGTTTACACCAAATTTTCTGTTATAATATTCATAAATAACTTGAATTATATATTTTATAGAAAGAAGATGTGGAATCAGAAGATGATGCAAAGTTGGAAGTTGAATTGGCTAAGACCTTACCACAAGGGACAGATCATACTCCACATATCTTGGATTCAGTTCTTTCTGGCTTACCTGAACGGTAAAGCTTTTTAGAGTAATAAAATGAATAATATATGTGTACACAGTGTTCACATTATTAGTTCCCATTGTTTTTTGAACTTGTCATTGAACTCATCTCAACAGCTGCTTTAATATAATACAAAAAATTATAGCTATCAATTAAACAAAATTCATGGTATCGTCATTACATGAAAATTACTGCAAATTTTAAAAACTTGTTCAAGCTATCACACTGCATAAAAAAATAGTGAAACTTTGTCATCTTCTATTTTTCTTACAAATCTACCACTTACAAGTAAAACAATAGAAACTAATGGTGTGAATACCCTGTATATATGTGCATTGATATAAAATATCAATATAAATCTCTGGATATTAAAAATAAAATTTTTATAGCTGGAAAAATTGGATAGTTAGGAGTATTTTTGCATTCTTTATGATTGCTGGATTTTGTGGTATTATTTATATTGGACCATTGGCATTGATGGCTACAGTAAGTTTCATTTACTCATTTTTAAATATATGTCCATTTGAAAGAATTATTTTTTTCTTTATGTATTTTACTAAAAATAGATTTTTTATACCTTTTTACAGACATTAATTGTACAAGTAAAATGTTTCCAAGAAATTATTAACATTGGATATGCAGTTTATAAAATTCATGGTTTACCATGGTTTAGATCTCTGTCATGGTATTTCTTAATTACTTCCAATTACTTTTTTTATGGTGAAAATTTGATGGACTATTTTGCTGTAGTAATTAACCGTACAGTAAGTATATTTACTTAAATCTTAATTTAATCAAACGTATTTTATACATTATTTAATAATATTTCTGTGGTGCTTGTCAGTGTATGATTTAATTAAATCATAAAATACATTTTTATGAACATATCTAGTATTGACATAAAATCAATAAACAAAGCTTTCTAAAGCATTGCCTTTATATACTTTCTATGGCTTGCAGTACCCT
>NW_017100686.1:54424-58399 GCF_001263275.1 Habropoda laboriosa | reverse complement strand
TTAGAGTAACTATATAATATTGGAAAGAAATTATATGTATGATTATATTTGTATAATTTGTAACTTCATACATTTATATTGCAGACTAAAAATACTTTTTTTTTACAGGAATATTTACGTGTACTTGTTACGTATCATCGTTTCATTTCATTCTGTCTATACATTGTTGGTTTTGTATGGTTTGTACTATCACTTGTAAAAAGGTACTATATGAAACAATTTTCTCTATTTGCTTGGACACATGTTGCTCTACTCATTGTCGTGACACAAAGTTATCTTATTATTAAAAATATTTTTGAGGGTTTGATATGGTAAGTCAGTTATTTATGTGAGTAAGTATCCTTTACATACCTTAGTATGTATTTTCTTATAACATATGTCTTTATGATCCAGGTTTATTGTCCCAGTTAGTATGATAGTGATAAACGATGTAATGGCATATATGTTTGGTTTCTTCTTTGGTAAAACGCCTTTGATTAAATTATCTCCCAAGAAAACTTGGGAAGGATTTATAGGTGGTGGCATTTCAACAGTTATACTTGGGTTACTGGTAAACTTACATTTAAATTTTTAATATAAAAACTATGTATTATTGAACTGTTTTAATTGTTTTAAAAATCTTCATAAAATACATTTTAGTTATCATACATCATGTGCCAGTACCGCTACTTTGTTTGTCCCATTGAATACAGTGAAGCTTTAGGACGAATGACTATGGATTGTGAACCATCTATTTTATTCCAGCCTCAAGAATATACTTTACCTAGTAGTGTACAAGTTGTATGGAAAATGGTAATGTTTTTTTTATAAAACTGAACGATAATCTTTACATACAGTAAAAAAGCATGCAATAAAAATAGTAAATCATACAATATGATTGCTGTTTCTTTATAGATTAGCGGAAGGTCTACTGTAACTCTATATCCATTTCTACTTCATGCATTATCAATGTCAGTATTTAGTTCTGTAATTGGACCATTTGGAGGGTTCTTTGCCAGTGGCTTTAAGAGAGCATTCAAAATTAAAGTAATGTATTCAGTTACTATTTTGTATATATGTGAAAATAATTGCAAATAATACTATATTTAACACAATTACTATAGGATTTTGGAGATGTTATTCCTGGCCATGGAGGAATAATGGATAGATTTGATTGTCAATATTTAATGGCAACATTTGTAAATGTTTATATATCTTCATTTATTCAAACTGCTTCACCTCAGAAACTTTTGCAGCAGGTAAATATCATAAATTGTCAATTATTTCATAATAAATTATTTACTTTTTGTCTCATACCTTAATACGGAATTAAATTTAATAATTTTTTACACTATTATTTACTTTATTTATTTACAGGTATATAGTTTAAAACCAGAGCAACAGTTGCAATTGTTTCAAACTTTAAAGGATTCATTAGAAAACAGGGGTTTGTTGAATATCTATTGATCCTTTAGTACTAATGATAATTAGTAATAATCAGGAGAATTACTTTTACATAGCAAAAGATATTATAAAAGTTATTTCCAACACTTATCTGAATATTGTGTGCAATGTACGTTTATGCAAACAGCATTAACAACAATCACAATAGTACATTGAATTAAATTATAATGATAACATTTATTTTATAATTAGGAAATCAAGGGACATGCTATGCAACATTTGCAGTTCTTTTGCATTCCGCAACAAACAGTCCATTTTCTATAAAAATGTTTATTAAACTGTGATGGTAATAGAAATTTGACTACATAGTTCTTTTATAATAATTAAACCAAAGAATATTGAGTGTATGTTATGGAAAACAAACTTCCAATTTCTTATAAATGGTTTTTAAGTATCTGATAAGTATTTGAAGTGTTTTCCAAATACTTTTTTTATTATTTTTGTCGATAAATTATAAAGTAATAATGAATTTATTCATGAAAATAAATTTCATTTAAGCATTCACCCAAGACTATATAGATATATACATATTTAAATCAATCAGATCTCAATATATTTTTAAATCCTTATTGTGCATTTAAGAGTCCTAGTAATAGATATGAATCTCTTTCAGAACATTTATTTTGTGCATGTAATTTGAAACAGTAAATAGTGTTCAATAGGTAATTTTATTTAAAAAATTAGTAAGCTTTAATTTTCATGTAAAGTATTTCATTAGCTTGCTACTATAAGGCAAATTCATAGGATGTATACTCTATTTATAATTAACATCTGTTGATTGCTATTGACAACAAATCAGAAAATTTTTACATTTTTATTGCGATCAGTGTCATGCCATGATTTTCATATAAAAATTTTTAGTACTCTGTGGTATTAGCTATAAAATATTTTCTTCACAAAACATATTTCTAATTAAATAAAGCATGCTATTGGGATACATCCAAATAAAAAAGTAGTGTAATATTTCTTAGTAAATTGTGTTAACTACTTTTGTATATAACAATTATAAAATGTCTCGACACTGAACTTATTAGCTTATTTTAATATGTTTATATGTTTATTTTCAATTTTATCACAAACAAAAATGAAAAGAAAATGTAACTGTTTTTCACACAATAAGTATTTTTTTACTACAATATTATTAACTTTTTGAAAAAGTACCTATTTAAATATAGTTACTTTACACCAAGAAAATTAATATATAAACGGAAGTATAATTATAAATTTTATTGTAAAATAAACAATTTTTTGTTGCATTAAGATATTGTGTATTATAAAGTATTTTGTTTCCAGTCGTTTTTAATATATTTAAAATTGTGCCAATAGAAGTAAGAATGTGTCCATAGAAGTAAGTAAATCTTAAAAATTACGTAACTGCGTGGGAAATATCAATGTGACACGTGTAGTAGTATTTTTATGTGATTACATTACATTTTTAATTAAAAATTTACTTATTTTTTGTACAATTAATTTGAATATGCTTTGTAAGCAAATTACACAATGTACCTTACACTGATCAAATATTTATACCTCTCATTATCATCAGATGCTTGTACGTTGTTTCAATGTTGAAATGTTTCAATATTAAACATATAATGTTAAAATAATTTGTATGTGTAAAAGGCAGAATAGAACAGTAATAGATAAATGAATAAATGTAAGTTCATTTATTTAATAGGGAGCATAATAAAATAAATATGTATAGATGGAAAATTTTGTGAAATAACAAATGTTATTATAACTAAGAAAATTAAAAAAAAACTATATTTTAAATAGTATTTTGTATTTTATAATTGTTGAAGTTGTATATTGTAAAATAAAATTATTTTAGTTGAATTGTAATAAATTTAAAAAATACAAAAGTAAGTTAGTCGTTGATACTACCTCAATTTCAAACTGACTGTTATCATTTAAATATAAATATGGCTTATTTAAGAATAGATATTTATGATACACCTTAATGTGTGTGATTCTTAATGTAATAAAATATTCATAATTTCATATCTTCAGGTAATAAACTGAAACCTAAGTTTATTAAAAATTATTTAAAAAATGCATATTGAAATCTGTATATTTATCAGTTTCTACAATATTATAAATCATCATTTGAATTGCGCACACTTATATTCAAAAATCATTATCTTATTCGTAAATGTCGAACAGGCAATAAAATTTACAGAAGTTTGAGTTATAATGCTATGAATTACTTAAAATTAATGTAAAGTACTATACAATAGTAATTGTTTGTTATGCGATTGCATGAATACAATATTTTATTGTGACATTTAACAATTGGTAAACATATATACGGGGTGAGTCACATAACTTGTCCACCCCAAATGACTTTTAAACTACGTGTTCTACAAAAAACTGTTTTATATACAAATTGCATGGTATCAAAGGGAACATATGATGCTAAAACGGTTTTTTTTAAATAACCTATTTATTTACGAGATATTAAGGTGGCCTTAAATTTTTAAAATAGAATGCGTACCTTTCTGTATTAAAATTTTAAAAAGCAGGGAATTTTTT
>NW_017100686.1:42812-54410 GCF_001263275.1 Habropoda laboriosa | reverse complement strand
TATTTAATTATTAAAGAGAAAAATTAAAATCAAACTGTAAAATGGTAAAAAAGTGGGCAATTTCTGTCCTTAATTAACAGATTACACAGGTATATGGAAGTCAATAGATATCACTTCGAGCACCTACTGTAACTAAGGTAAGTAGTGAAACCATGAACAACGTTTTTGCAAATATCTCGCTAATTATTAGATTTTGAACAAATGAAGCTTAATACTTCCTTATAGAAAATTCACTGTCCTTTTAAATTTTGGTATGAAACGGTACGCATTCCATTTAAAAAATTCAAAGTCACTTTAATATCTTATAAACAAATATATTATTTTAAAAAACCGTTTCAGCATCATATATTTCCTTTAGTACCGTACAATTTCTATATAAAACATTTTTTTGTAGAACACATACTTTAGAAGGTATTCAGGGTGGACAAATTATGTGACTCACCCTGTATATGACATCGATTCTGACCGTGTCACTCTCAATTAATATTTTGATTCCAACGGTGTACGGTGATGATATAAATGAATGAATATACATATACATTTATGTATAGATATATAAACATTCAGTTGAATCCTTCAAATTTCCGGTGCTTTACACAGATTTGACATGTCTGATCATCACAGTGGAAAAGGTTATACACCTTTACCGCAAAGTATAAGCAATACTGATACTGAAGATGAAGAAGATTGTTTGGCTTATTCGAATGAAACTCCCAAAGATCATGTTGATGATACACTACCGGTAAGTTTAAATTACAACAAATTCTATTTCCTTTACTTATATTGCATATCATATTACAATTGCAAACATTTAAAATATATAAATGTTATAAAATATAATATGAAAAATGTGTAATATCAAAATTATAGCAATCAACTACTATTCATGAAAATGGAATGTATTATCCATTGGATGAAACAAGAAACTTAGCCAATCGTACAAAAAATGGACAAAATATGCTTAAGTATTATAGAGATGACATACCTATAATGGTAGTTGAAGGCAATGATCAAAATGACTTATGGAAAAGGCGTGATATGTCTCCTTTAAGGCGATTTTGTTTGATTGTTTCTGTATTATTATGCATTGTAACAATAATTATATTTTTATATGTTTTACCTTGTGATAACTCAATGGTATGCCCTTCAGTCAATAAACTTCAATCATCTGTATCTTGGGATAAAACTTTGCAAGGAGTAGGTAAGTTTGACATGGATAAGTGCATTATACATAATGTAAATATATTTTAAATGATATACAATTATACATAGCATAACACATGTGAAGATTAGCTTTATTTGTTTAATAAGATAAAATCATAAGTGATGTGTATTGCACATCATTGTTTCTTAGAAATGGATATTTACAAGTAGATTCTATAGAAATTTTAATAAATTCTTTAGAAATTTTTGTTGAAAGTTGAAGTGGATCTAGAGGTCAAATGGTTCATTTCATGAATCTATAAATACACTTAAGTTTTAACATTAGACAACAAATTGTAATGGGTTAGTGTACAGAATTACTTCATAAATGGAAATTTAAGGTTCAAGACCTAGTAGACTTTTGTTCCACTTTTATTCTAAATAACAAAAGTTATATGATTAAGTTTTTAATATTCTAATTAACCATATTGTAAAATATCGAGGTATACAATAAATTCTTATAAAAATATTTCTTTAAATATTTTTAGAATTACATGGTACTATTTCCATTACTTATGGAAATCCATCGAATCTTATATTTCTTGTTCGTGGACAGCGATACAGAGGAAATGATACAAGTAGTGATCAGGGACAAATATCACCAGATGGAGGAGGAGTTATGTCAATGCAAGGAAATAGTGGTTTACCATTGTG
Organism: Habropoda laboriosa; assembly: GCF_001263275.1. Classification (NCBI taxonomy): domain Eukaryota; kingdom Metazoa; phylum Arthropoda; class Insecta; order Hymenoptera; family Apidae; genus Habropoda; species Habropoda laboriosa. Next base: position 52,553 of record NW_017100686.1, on the reverse strand, counting down.
GTTGGTTTCTTTGAAAAGGCAACCTACAGAAATTGACTGTATTTCAGTTGATACTGATCGTTCTGGAAAACCAGATTGCATAGTTGCTGGTGATCAAGGCCTCTTGGCTAGTATTGAACCTATTGCAGGCACTATACATTGGAGTTCGAAAATCTATACATTTAAAAAACTACCTCTGATTTTATCAGATATTGATTCAGATGGAGTAGAAGATTTCTTGAGTATAGAAATAGCAGTAAAAAATATGCCTAATATTGTTCTTTTATCTGGAGGAAGTGGTAACCTTTTAGGACGATATTCACCTGGAAATTGTTCATCTATTAATGTATATAATCAGATTTTTAATGATACTATATCTTACATTTGTTATGACAGTAACAGAAAAAGTAAGTGTGAATTTAAAAGACAAATTTGATTTAATCGTAAGGAATAATATCTCTTATGTAAATATTTTAAATTTTATTGAGTATATAATGCAAAAATGTTAGTAAAATGTTGACATACTTTTATATTTTATATATATTTGATTAGAAATTTTGATATGTACTAATAGTCTCTTATGAAAAATGAAATACATAATTTTTTATTCCATTTACAGACACAATAAAACATATGACTATTAAAAGATTATTGCATGCTTTAAAATTACCAGAGGAAAATAAAAAATTTACAATAAAACCAGGAATAACATTTAGCACATTTAAGACATTACAACTTGATAATGAGGAGAATAATTGGAAACCTACACCATACCACTATTTATCCATTAAAAACCAAGGATCATGTCCTGGAGAATTCTGCAGAGCTAGTGTAAATCTAACATTGCAAAAACATGGAAATCAACCAGTAATAATATGGGATCATATTAGTCCGAATTCTTTTGTATCAAAACCAGCTTTCCTGATTATGCCTGGGAAACCTTATACTTCTGGATTTGCTATTAAATTTTGGCAATGGATTAATCCAATGTCTGAACATACGAAAAAAGTATCCATTATTACAGAAAGAAGATTAATAGAAAGAGTATTAATAGTTTTTGTAAATTATACAGATGTGCAAGTTATGAATGCAAGTCAAAGTGATATTATTCAGTTATGTCAAGATGGAAATTGTCAACCAAATTTAAATTCACGTGCTCGTTTTAGTTCAATCAAAATTGATTATATTAGTAAAGATAATTTTCCAGAATTAATAAGTTATTGGTCTTCATATGATATGGAATCACCAAAAATATTAACATCTAAAGTGCAAGTTGCAAAATTAGATTCACTTGTAATGGGCTTACCACATATAAATGTTTAATTTTTAGTTTATTTAGCAATTATTTTCTGCAGATACATTGATTATACAATTTTCAACATGAAATTAAAAACATTCTAACAAAATGAAAATATTCGTTTTATAAAAATACTTAAATACACTGGCATAATAATACTAGTGTTGCTAAATAGTATCTCATCATAAATCTGTTAGAACTAGTCAATATTTTGGAAGTAGGAACATAACAAGGATTTTCCTAAGCACCTAATTAACTATAAAATAACTTCTAACATAATAATTCTCATAGTAAGCAGTTATTACTAATGTCCACATAGTTTAAAAAACTCTAAATGGTGCCTTGCAAAAACTGTATACAAGAATCATGAGCAAATGTATAAAAATTTGCCAAAATAATTACACATTATTAGATAAAGCATATTAAAAGTATTATATGTTTAACAAAATTTTAAACAAGGTAATAAAGTTCCTTTTCTAATATTACTAAATAATATACATGCGATACTTTTATGTAAATTTATTTAATGTTATGAGTGAATTCTTTGTTATAAACAATAGAGCTTATTGCACATAAAAGCTAGTGCAATATTATAAAAGGTGAAAGTAAATAAAAATCATACTCTAGTCATGTTTGTATTACTATATTTTCTTAGTTTAAAATCACATATTTATATTATATTGTTGTAAATTAATTATCATTCCAAAATACAATATTATGTTTTTTGAGTTATATTTTATTCAGTGGTTTATTTTTATTGTAACAATATCCTAACTTTCAATTAAAGTAATATTTTTAATTTTATAATATTTGAAAATTGTTTCGAACCAATTTTATTTCAACAAAATTTCATTAATTAAAAATAAAACAGATACTGATCTTTTGAGCATATAATAACTATCTTTTAAGCATACAAATAATTAAATAAAATATCTTGAAATGTTTGTTATTTTGCATTTAGAAAAACTTTTTCGTTGAAAAGCAATATTTCAAACTGATTTTAAATGCTAGTAGTGGGGGGAGACCATTGGATGACAGTGCAAATCAGTGTGGTCACAGTTTAAGTACTCAGTACTATTTTGAGTAACGGGTATCCTATACAATACGTGCGAATACTGATAATCCGTACCAGCTGATTCATACCCGTAATATATTAGGAACATTAGCTACATGTGAAAGAAACTGTAGAAACAGTTAAAAACTAACCTCGATCGTGTAAAAGAAATTGCCATGTGGCAATATAACGTATGTATATACTAAATATCAATAACATACGTATAACCTCTACACTGATTGCATGATGGCTACTGGAAAACGAAGAGGTGTGCATACAACTTCTGGCAACTCTACGATGTTCGGCTCATCAATGAATAATTTAAGGTCGAGTCGTCTAAACTTTCGTCCAAATTCGACTCAAGAAGATAAAGGTGGAACTCGGCCAACCGCGGCTCCAAGCTCCATAGGTCTTATACTTATAACGATGTTTTTACATGTTTGTAAAAAATCTTTACTATTCGACACGAGACTTAAAGTTGCTATATATTGTGGCGCGATATTTGTAGTATCATTGATAGCAGATTTTACTACGATACCGAGAACGTATTTATCACGTTCAGATAACGCACTCAATCAGTACTTTGTGAAGTGGGGATGGGGATGGCTATTAACCGTAACCGTTCCATGGGTCGCATTGACAGCACACACACTTGGCTGTGGTCGTAGATCAATTTTACTTAGACATCTTGCTAGACTAGCTTTAGCTACAATTGCATGGTTATTATGGGTGAAATTGTTTAATTATATTGAAACGAACTTTGGCCGTTGTCTTAGCACAAGGGATATACAGTTACAGACAAAAACAAAATGTCTTCAATCTGGTAGATTTTGGAGTAGTATTGATATATCTGGGCATACATTTATTCTTATATATTCTAGTCTCATCTTAGCGGAAGAAGGCTCTTCATTAGTTGGATGGGAAGGTATCAAGGATTTGATCATGCGTGAAGAACATACGCGAGTTACACCAAATGAATCTAGTACCGGACCGCTTCGAAATCTTTCGAATTCAGATTTAGATTTCTTAAAGAAAGCACACAAAGCGCTTACACCTTATTTGAGAGGTCTTTTTGTTGCAATGACGTTACAACAATTACTTTGGGATACAATGTTAATATCTACAATACTTTATTATCATATTATGATAGAAAAATTTCTTGGAGGTATAGCAGCCGTTCTAACATGGTACGTTACGTATCAATGGTGGTATAAGCTTCCAAAAAATTCATTGCCCTCTCCTGGTGATGGTTTATTTAAATATAATGAAGTGAAGACCTACGACAATGATTCAAACAGATTGAGGCGTAGTACATTAAATGGTACCAATAGATTTATGGGACTTCCGATTCGTTCGAATTATGATAATATCAATATAAGCGGCATTAATAGGCAATTAGATTCCGAAATAATTGCTTCCAGAACATGAAAATTATCAAATATTTTGTAGTTTTTATTTTTATCAGTGGTGTTGGTTAATATATTGCTGATACTATTAAACAACTTTTTTATGCGCGTGTGTATGTATATATTTATATATTGTATGCGTGTGTTTCACTTCTGAATTTATACAGCTTTTTTGGAATAACAAACTCAGAATTTATTTAATAATGTTTAGTAGAGTAAGTCTCGGAATGTCTGTGTACGTATTTTAATATAAATTATACGTGTTACTGGTGTGTTTTTCTCGAATATTTATTATTCATTTTGAAATTGAAATCAATTATTTAAGTATCGCAATCTATTGTAATATAATTTCTAGCTTGTATAAAATACGATTGGATGAAATATGTACTTTCTGTACCTCTTTATGGATTGTTACATTGATCAAATTATAGACACGTGCTCGTATTATATAATTATTGTTAGGAATACACGTTTTGTGACCTTATTTCGAAATTTGTATTTAATAAATTCTGTTGTTAACAAAGTGTTCGTCCCATCAATTGATAAAATATTTGTAATAAGAATATATTTGTTGTTGAAAGTATAAAATGCAATCACATGTCATTTATTATGAATTCTTAGATTTTGCATATTTATCATTACTATGTTTAGTACACCAATCTGGATTTTAATTTATATTATTCTAATGAAAAGTGCATGAAAGAATGTATTCTCTCTAACGAACTTTTGTGTCACTATATTTTTCTTGTAAATTTATATATGACAAAACTATTTTAATTAATTACCTATTTAATATTTTGCAAGACTTAATTTTGAACTTCTCGTAATTGTAACATAGAAATAGCCATATATGAGAAACACATACTGTTGTAATAATATATTTATTTTTTTGTTACTTAGATAAAAATACGATAGTTAATTAGTTACTTCTATTAATGGTCATTCTAATGACGCTAAAAACCGCTTAAATGTAAATGTTTCTAGTTTGCATGAATGAATTAATAATGCTGTTTTGCATTGTTATGGTTATAAACTCATATCATTACAAAAAAAAAAAAAAAGGTTATAGAATATTTATACAGACGTGACATTTTATTGTCATTTAATATCACCAAACATGTTTGTATCTCTTTAAAAACGTTAGGTTTGTTATGATCGTAGACATTTTGTGTATTGCAACAAAATTTTTCATTCATATATAAATTACAAGTTTGCTTTTATTTACGTGCATTTGGCAGTTTTTAAGACATTGCTTTGTAATTTATTTTTACATACCTTCTACAAATCATTATGATCATTTAATCCTTAAAAAAATGTACGACACAAATTTTTTACTTGTACATACGTAAAATGCGTATGTGTACATGCGCGCACAAGCAAACACAGCTTTCGATCTCCAATAATGAAGAAACTATACAGTATGACATTTGTTCGACATTGTATGCAAAAAAGGAAATTAAGAAATTATAGGTTGATATAATGGTTAGAAAAATTTCAGAAATTAGAAATGCTTTTGTCCCTGATATGAATTGTTCTTTTTTCTCATATCACAAGCTACATTATAGCAGCTAATTACATAATACAAATCTAGGAAGTATTTGTGTGTATATATATGTTTCTAAAATGATAAATGTGTGCTGTGTTATTAAACCTTCGATCTCTTACGTGCAATTGCATCTTCTACAGCTTTAAGTTGTTTTAATAATTCTTCTCGTCGTGAACTTGCTTTTTTTGCTGCTTTGGCTGCGGCTGCAGCAACGCTTGCTTTGCTATCGATCAATGGTGGTGATTCTAGCCCTCTCTTTTTCCCAGCCATTAAAGCAGATCGATCGACTTTTTTCACAGCAGTAGTATTACTTGTTGGTTTTAATGTAAGCTTGATTTGTTGTTTAGTACCGCTAAGCTTTAAGGCATCGATACCCTTGGAATCTTTTCGCGTTACTGGTGGGGTCGAACCTTTCCTTCGACGCGTTTCACTGGAAGAAGAGGAATAACTCGATTCACTGGAATCACTACTGCTACCACTACTTTCTGATCCTGAACTGCTGTGCGAAGACCTATAAACATATTTTGTCATACTGTATTTTGTTATTTCTACTCCGTTTTGTATCTTAAAAGTCTAAATTTCATTAATGTATATATAATTAGTAGAACATACTTTTTGCATTTGTTTTTTACCTGGATCTTGATCGACTTTTGATGACTTTAGCTACTGCAGCTGCTGCTATTGCTGCTTTATCTCTTGCCTTCTCATGGTGACGTTGATGAGAGGAAAGTGGGCTTGGCGCAGGTGGGTTGAGCCCAGCACGTCGGTGAAGTGTACCAGTTGTAGGAGAAATGGAACCTTTAGGTGGTCGAGGAGAAGGAGCAGGTGGATTCATTAACATAGCACCGCGCTGGGGTGCAGCAGCTGTAACTGCTGGGGGATTAGAGGGCGGCGATGCCACTGCTGCTTTCCCTTTGCCAGCACTACGATTTCTAGAGGGAGGGGATGGTGAACGGGACCTGGATAGGGAGTCGTAAGAACTGTAGCTAGAACGGCTCGAGCTACGGCTAGAACTAAAAGCAGTATACAGTGCACTTGTACGATTTTTCATGTATAATTATATTTAAGAAAACAAAAAATGGAAAAATTTGAATAGACTTAAGTAATTGATATAAACTGTTGTTCATTAACAATATCTCACTGTGTATGTTTGGCAACAAAAGTAACAAAAATTGTAAACTTCATGTTATCAATACAATTAAGAAATAAAGGTTACCTTGTTGATGAATATGAAGAGCCCGAAGAATACGATTGTCTTCGTGATCGCCGGGACGATGTATTTCGTCGTACCGTACTCGGAGACTTCCGACGCATCCAAGGATCTGCCCATTCATCACCTCTACCCCGTTCCTCTGGTGGTGGTTCCTCCTCTCGCCAAGGTTTAGTTGGTGAAATACGTTGTACTATAACCTCCCTTGATGGACGCTTATGTTTCTTTTCATATTTCTCGTAATACTCTCGTTCTCTATCGCGTTCACGCTCTCGTTCCCTTTCTCGTTCTCTTATATGTGGCGGAGGAGAAACAGAATGAGGCGTTCCACGAGGAATTGCATGATAATCGATACGCTCCCTATATTCAGTGGTCACTCGAGAATCTGTTTTATAATGTACCCTCCTTAAAAGAATCAAGATGCATAAATATTTAGAAGAAATATTATGAAATATATAATAAGTGATAAATATTATAAACATTACCTATAATATTCGGGTGGTGCTGTTGATGGTGCATAATAAGTTTCAGGATCATCAATATATCTTTCTGGTGTAAGCCTTGGTGGTGGTATTCTTCTCGATGCCTCTCTAGGCGGCCACCTTTCGACAGGTGGTTCTGGGCTAGCTGCTCTTACGTAATATCCTGCTTCCCTATCTAGTTCATCTTGTCCTAAGCTTAAGTTCATTTTTTTCTCTTCAAAGTCCATATCTGATTCTTTGCGTTTATTTGCTTTGCGCATCATCTGTATAAAAAAAAAGAAGTTAATAAAAATGCTTCTTACAGAACTATAATACATGAAATGTTAAATTTATTTTGTAAACAACATTTATAAACTTACTTCCTTAGCATGTCGTAATCCACGTTCCCACGCAGACTCAGTAGGAATATCTTCTATTTTCGGTGTATGTGACGGTGCTCCATAACCAGGTAATGGTCGCACCATATTTGGCCTATCGATATGCGGTCTAAATTCGTGTGTGGTAGCTGTATGTGGCGGATATGCCATTGGCCTTACCATGTCGAACATGGTATAATTACCCTTGTCAGTTACACCTGGATGTAAGAATCTACAACTAACTCCCCATGTACATTGGCCTCGGTTATAAAATCGGCAAACAGGTCTTGGTTCTGTTTCTTCTGGTCTGGCATCATCACCATCGCTAAGTTCGCCTTCTTCCAATTCAGATTCTACTTTCTCCCCATCCTCCTCTCCTTCTTCCTTGTCATTTCCATCACCACTTTCTTTCAATTTCACTTTATCCTTATCTTTGTCTTTATCTTTTCCATCTTTATCATCCTTCTCTTTGTTTTCTTTAATAACTGGTCCATCTGTTTCTCCTAAAAATAATACATTCAGTTATATTTACTTTAAATTTATATATACTTTAAATAATAAATAAAATATTTACCTTCGTCACGTTCATCTTTCCACTGGCCATCAGCTTCAAAATCGAGTTGTTCACTTTCTTCTGTTAATGCAACAGGTGCATTTTTATCTTCTTTTTCTATTTTATTATTACTTACACGTTTCTCCTCGTTTTGTTGATTTTCTTTGAGTATTGAGTCATGCTCAGTAGTGCTATCAACTCCATCTATACTTTCTAAATCAGAAACATCTGATAAATCCTCACCATGTGTAATTGGTGCAGGTTTCAATTTAGTCATTGATTCAGGTTCATCTTCAATATCTCCATCTGAAATTTGTTCTCCATCCAATTCATTGAATGAACCAGCTTTTGTTGGTGGAGAGTGAGGTGGTGAATGCTTTTCTGATTCTTGATCATCCATAGGAGATGTGGGGCCTGATTTTGGAGAACTCCTTCCAGATATTAATGATTTTGCAGAACTGCGTTCTGATCTTGGTGATTTTGGTGAACTCTGTCTTGATTCACTGTTCTTATAGGAGTAGGATTTAGGAGAATTATCTCCAGATTCTTGTGCATCTACTTCCAGTTCAAATTGTTTAGGTTCTGTATCTTCAAGGTGTAAAGATTTAGAATCATGAGGTGTAGATGGACATGATCTTTCATCTTGTATAGGAGAATGAGATAAACTGCGATCACTTCTAAGTGAATCCAAAGAATTATTTCCTGAATGATATGATTTTGGTGAAGCAGGTGGTGATTTCGATAAACTACGAGTTGATCTTGGAGAACCAATTTCACTAGGAGATGCCAATCCAGATCTTTGAGATTTTGGGGATATTGGAGTATATCTTGGGGACTTTGAATCTCTTTCTGATATAACAAATTCAGGTGACTTTTCTCTTGAAGAAATAGAACTTGCCCTAGATTTGTGCCCAGATACAGATGAATGGTGTGAGAAGTTTGGTGATGCCATATTGTCAGCAGATGTAATGCGATTTCTTCTTCCATCATAACTCTCCGAAGAGGAACTTTCTGAACTAGAGTCTGACATGATGAACTATTCTAACCTGTAAATAAATTATTTTTTTACAATATGCATGATAATAATTTGATAAAAAATGGAACCACCCTGAAATAAATTGTTAATTCCCCTTACATGAGAACTGAATTTTTTAGCCATACCAACCGAATGTAGCACTGAAAAATCTGCATCAGTAGCATCGCAGGGCTTACCTGTATCTATAAAAGCCTGTGCAGTACTTGCTCTTGAAGGCACAACATGATCAATCCATACCATGTCGAACATACTTTTTATATCACGTTGATAACTTTTTTTTACTAACAACTTTTGTACTTTACATTAAAACTGAACTTTTTTCACATTTAGAATACATACTGTTATTTTTCAAAATTTTTTGCCCGGAACTTTTTACTTAACGTTTTAAACTTTCAACTAGAACACAACACAAACTAAGAAATACCGGTAAACCGCAAACCGTTTTGTACTGCACTAGAAACTATAACGAACGGACTTTCAACCTGTAAGAATGTCTTTTGGGCATGTGGGAAAAGAAAGAACAAAAGGGAGAAGGAATATTTAGGAAAAAAAGAAACTAAAGCACTTTTCATCATAATGTATGAGTAAAATTATATAAAATTAAAACCAATTAATATATCAAGTCATAAACAAACCTTATAAAAAAAATGAAAGCCTAATAGTAGGCTTTTACTATTACAGTAATATGAAAATGAATATGAACTAATAAGTTCAGAGTAATACTCTGATGATATTAATACACAAATCTTAGAAATGTAACAAATAAGATGGGTTCATTAGAAATTAAATCATATATTTACATAATTTTTTTTTAAACACTTC
>NW_017100686.1:41673-42400 GCF_001263275.1 Habropoda laboriosa | reverse complement strand
ATGTAATATAACGCATAAAATATATTTTTAATCATTTTCTGAACTCTATCTTATTCAAAATAGTGCAAAAATTAAGATTAATGTGCATTAAAATAAAATAAATTTTCAATCATTGTAAAAAGCGGTTAGAATTTTATCTGAAGGCGTATTAGTCGTTACACTGACTTCAAATTTATTAAAATATTTTTGTGAATATTTGAGGTTAAAATTGAAATAGTATTAAATATTATTGTAAATCAATCTATAGAATTCTTAACAAAAGATGTCACGGTTCTTTATGTAGAGTTTATAAAAAATACATATTGTCAAGAATGTGCTTGGAATTCTTACCTTTGTTGCGCGAATGTCTGTAGGCCTTCGAAGATTTTAAGGCTCCGAGGCTTAAGGTGGCCGGCGTCACCCAGATACTACGGATTACAGTTTTCGATCCTGTTTCCGTTTTACTGCTTTTAGAGTTAACTTTGTTCCAAGATTAAACGTTGTTAAATCCCGAATCAAATTGCTACCGTAAGATTGATCTTAAACAGGACAATGCACAAACGCAAAAATCATAGAGCACAGAAACTGAAAACCCTGCTGTGCTATGAAACATTGATTACTTTTAAGATAGATAGTCTACCCTGACACTATATATAGCTATTGTTTCTGTACTTAATTTTGATATTTCATAGTTGGTAGTTATGATTTAACGTAAAGTGTACGATTAAAATATATTTTTTTAACTTTA
>NW_017100686.1:41207-41541 GCF_001263275.1 Habropoda laboriosa | reverse complement strand
ACATATAAAATATAAATTTCAAACAGATTTTTTGGAAAATCGATATATTAATAACAATAAATTGATCTTTTGAACATCGTAGATTTATTAAACTAGAAGATACAGCTAGGAATTATATTACATTACAATCATTTGATAATATAATACAAGATTCAAAATAGCCAAGTTATCGTTTCTGGATTAAAGCGATCCATTACTGGCATAAAGTCAGTACGTCCATCCATTAAAACCTGTGTTAATTTTGTAGCAAAAGTTGGATTTGTTTTCATTTGTTGAAGTAACCATTCTACGGAGATCCTGAAATTAAAATATTCTATATTAATTACACTGAAGA
>NW_017100686.1:40637-41166 GCF_001263275.1 Habropoda laboriosa | reverse complement strand
AATTTAATAAAATTAAATTTAATATATTAATATATATGTACCCCTGTGGAAAATAACGTAAAAATGTAGATAAAATTCGTTCGTGTTTATTAACTTTTGGAACATCGATAATACTTTGTCTTTTTCCAAAACCATATGCCGTGCCTGTTCTGTCAGGTAAAAAACCGCGAATTTCTCGTGGTTTTGCATGATGTTTTACGAAACGAGAATAGTTGCGATTTCTAGATGCCGCTACAACAATCCCAGTGGCAAAAGCCAAAATAATGATAATGCTTGCTCGCATGATTTTCTAATTTAAAAAAAAAAATGCATTAATTACACTTGCGAAAGTATGCAATAAAATATGTATAATTAAAATAAAGTGAAACATGTAAATGCTATTTAATGTTAATGTTAATTCAATGTTGTCAGTATTTATGCAAATGTTATCCAAATGTTTCTTTGTGTCTTCTTCCCTATATTTTATAAGAGGTAATTTCATTTTTTTAAATTATAGAGACGAAATAATAAACTATTTCTGATAAATAAA
>NW_017100686.1:38771-40205 GCF_001263275.1 Habropoda laboriosa | reverse complement strand
ACATTTTTATGTCGCCACAATATTATCTAAAATTTTAAAGACAGTAATTTAAACTTTAAACAAATATAAACAAAACGTGGTATCAGAACGGTACGTATGAGCAGGAAAGACTGAGCTTGAGATTCATCGCGGTCTCTTTTGTACCATGCCGTTAGCATCGCCGTTGCAGTTACCGCAGTCAACGTTACGGCGTTCCAACCGCCCACATATGCGTTAGTAGCACCTTTTTATTTAACTTATTTAATTCAGTACTTATAGCTTAGAATAATTTAAAATATAATAAAATAAATGTTTCTTCTTACAATTATTTTAAAGGTTATTCTATTCTATATATTCTACTAAATATTTAAAATATTGTTTCGTCGCAATTTCTGAATAAGAGATGCGGCCGCCGGTATCATGAACTTGTAGCGGCCGTTTTGCCGACGAAAGCTTTTATGACCATCATTTATTTCGTCATATTAAATGAAATGCAAGATATAATGTATTTAAAGTGTGTTATAAAGTCATGTAATTGTAATATTATTTGTATTGTGATTAAAAATACCGTTTTGATGTCATTTCAGACGATGATATCGCAGAAACTATTTCAGAAGCGCCGTAACGCCGCCGTTTGCGGCGAATAGCGCGTTTGGCCGCCAATGCGTATATAGATTTTCAATACGGATATGTATGTACATATTATGAGAATCTATACTTTCACAATTGTGCTTTTTATATATGAATTTTATGTGTAAATTAAATGTTCATTTGAACTTTTAATTAAGTTACATTTAAATTAAATGTTCATTTGAACTTTTAATTAAGTTACATTTAAATTAAATGTTCATTTGAACTTTTAATTAAGTTACATTTAAATTAAATGTTCATTTGAACTTTTAATTAAGTTACATTTAAATTAAATGTTCATTTGAATTTTTAATTAAGTTACATTACAATTAAAGGGGAAGATCTGTATCTTAGGCTGCAAATTGGGCATTTTGTTTTTAATTGTTCCTACTAAAATAACAGTTAGTGGTTTTTTATGCCATATAACGATTAAATACCATTACTGTAGTTCAAAAAACATATCAAATTAAATTGATACGAGAACCTAGCACTCATTGTAATGTATAAAATGTCCGTATCAATCCGAATAAATTTTAATAATCAACAAAATAGAAGTACTTCAAAGCAAAGAACCACTTTTTCGAAGAAAAGTAATAATTTTCCAAGCACCAAATACAAGATAATGAAATCTATACAACCGTTCTTAAAAAATTTCTGGTCGGTCCGATTATTATTTCTTTAAATTTTCATATCATTAGGTTGCAAAATACGGTTTCAAGAAAAACTCATTTAAAGTTAGTTCAAACGTGTTATAGTTATGTGGGGACACGTTTTTTAAATGTATAGAACTTTTTTAATTGTTCAAATTTCTACTTTTTGTTCAAA
>NW_017100686.1:36989-38483 GCF_001263275.1 Habropoda laboriosa | reverse complement strand
ATTATTTTAAATTAACATTTTATCTAGCACTCTTGGCTTGGAAGTGATCCATGATGATTATAGGAATTTCTCTGAGTATAAGCGATTGTGATATACCGCAATATTTTATAAGTAACTCCAAAATATGTAAAGTATTAGTCCCTTCGGATTCTCCATCATTTCCTGTTTTTGCACTTCAAATAACAACAATAATGTTAAAACATACATAGAATATAAAAATATACAGAGTGTCTCAGGTAAGTTTTGCCACAATCAACACTTTCCTTAAACTTTACAAAAAATTGTGTTAAACAAAAGTTGAATTATATTTAACTTTCGTCAATTAAAAGTTTTTATCAGGGTAATACTTACATAGGACAGTCTGCATATATATTTTTTTAACTTAAATATACTATAAAATATTTACATACCCATCCGGGGTAACACACGAAAGAACGTACGTACAAAGATATTTAACATAGCGCGTCATTGCGGAAAAAGTACATTGACGTAGTATAGTTTGTATTCCAATAACAAAAACAACAGCATCAAGAGGATCTTGTGATTTTTTACTCAAAAGACTTCCTGTAACAGTTCCATCATTAATATAAGAATAATTTATACCAGCACAGATTAATATAAATTTAAATTTGATGTATATTTTTGTAATTACCTGTATTTTTGCAATAATACAGTTTAGGTAATTGTAATATAGTAAGTAAAAACATAATAAGTTCAATATTATTTATGTTTGGTGATTTAACATAAATATTGTTATGAGGATTATTTATACCAGCCCAATCTAATCTAGTATTAAGTTCATGTAATAAATCATTTTTTTCAGCTTCATTTTGGTCACTATTATATTGTTTATCAATTTCAAATAAAATAGCTCTAGAAATCGTAAAATTATAAAGAGTAAAAACATTTGTATGTTAACATAATTAGACAACTGTTTAAGTTATTGTTTATGCATACTTGTTTAATGTTTGAAGTGCTGCTTCCATGTGTTTTGCTTCAAATTTACAAGCAGTGTTTAATTCATATGCTATTTTCTTTTTAAGAAGTTGATAATGCCCAACTTTTAATATCCATTCTAATAGTTGAGGGCAGAATTTATTTGTTTGAGTAAAGATAGAACTATGAAGTTTCGATACATTACCTAAGTACATACATTTAATAAAATAAATTTTCATAACTTATTACAAACATGTAACTGTAAATACGATATGTCCCAAAATAACACACCTTTATGAATATCCATAGAAGTTAATATTGCATCGAAATGATCAATTGTGGATGTCCACGTTTTATTACGAATATTCTTCTCTATATAATTTATTATATTGTTTATTTCAGCAATAATATAATATGAAATAAGTTTGTCAAGTCCTGTTAAACCAGGTGTACCAATTGCTTCTAATGTTCTTGAAAAAATTTTATAATTTAATACTTCTGTTTGCGTTTTGAGATCATACCAGGCAAGAGAATGTTCAATATATATAGTTGTTCTAA
>NW_017100686.1:29135-36803 GCF_001263275.1 Habropoda laboriosa | reverse complement strand
CCGCACATTCTTCTTCCACTGCATTATTTATAATATATGTCATCTGCAAATAAGAAAGAAGTAGTTGTTATACATTAAATTGTATTAATATAAAAGAATTATTTTTGAATTATTTATGAATTACTTCTTCATGCCATATTTTTAAACTGTTAATGTTTATATAATCTTGAATATATTGGAATGATTTGCGATAACCGTCCATAATTGCTGCTAAATTATGAAGTTTCTGCAGCAATGATGTCTGCAAATAACACATTATTAATAATAATTTTTAATAAAATATCTTGATTAATAAATGAATTTAACATAAAACTTACTTTTGATTTTGGTTCAAAAACAAGACCATTATCTAAAGCTAGCGTCACTTTTTTTACAAGTTCTTGTCGTATACCATCTTCCAAAAGACGATGCGAATCGACTCTTAACACACCCAGTGGAACACTTTTCAAAGAGAGCACACCTTTTGTAAATACTGATACAGTATATGTTAATTTAGCCATCTAAAACAGGTTGTTATTGTTATATGAAGATTACAAATTTATATTTGTATTTAATTTTTTTCGATTTTTTTGTAGAAAGAAAATTAGAAATTAATACATACTTGTAATCTATCATCTAGTTGTGCATAATCTTTCAGTTTCTCTTTTGGCAGTTTAGTAGGGATTTCTTTGAAAGCATTGGTTTCGAGATATACTATTTGCGCAAGCAATCCAAACACAGTTTCGGGTATTATTTGCAAAACACGTCTTGCATATTTTTCTAATTCTCTGCTAAAATATTGTGATACAGATGATAAATCTGCACTACGCGCTTGATTTATTCTTAATAAGGGAGTCTCTAATGCTGAGGCCATCTAAAAATAAATTAGACATAAGATTTGTTAAGATATGGTGTATTAAATAAAATATATGTAAAAATTAAACTTTACTTTTAAAAATAGCGCTTTTAATTTTATTACAGTAGGAGGACTTTCTTTTATACTAGCTTGCATTGCATCAATAAATGATTCCATTATATTCCATGCATAACAACAATCTGTCACTATATTTAAACTTATCATAGTGTCTTCAGTGATGCTTCCAGTACGTAACATTTTATGTAAAATTTCACGTGTATCGGCTAAATATTGTGATATATGCAAATTGTTCTCTAATTGATGAAATTCTGAAATTATTATAATTTAAATGATATTATCTCGTTATAATCGATGTAATAACAAAAATACGAATGTCTTATAATTTGTTACACTGTATTACCTTGTACTTCTTCTAATGCCTGTAACAACTGTACTATTTTTCTACCATCTTCTTGTTGCAATGAATCAATATGTCTACTTATCTCCATAAACCAAGCATGTAAATTGTGATTCCTTTCAATACCATCAAGTGATCTACTACCACCAAATATTTGGGCAAGATCTGTTATACGTTCAACACATATTTCTTTATCTCTAAGCCATTTAGTTTCTTATTATTACGATTAATAATATAATTATTATTAATTATATATAAAATATGTTATTGATCATACATCTTTGTACAATTGTTTAACACCTTGCTCAATCTGAGCAGTACTTAGCAACAATTGAAGACAATCAGATGTTGTATATTTGCTTTCTGTTACCACCAATTGTCTAAGCATACGTGAGCGTTTTGAATCTTCTATTGATATAGTTGATATTGCTGTATGTAAAAGTATCCAATGTAATACTACATTACATTCCCTTACTAATTTTACCAATGGTCCTATTGCACTTTCATCTAAAGTCACTGCTAATTGTATTTCTTCTGTTTCAGATATCAATACCTAAAATAAAGATTTGAAACTGTGAATGTCATATTATATATAGTATTATATTGAGAAATATTTTATTCTTGAACACAGAAAACGTAGCTACCTTCATTTTCTGACCATATTTTTGTGCAATTATTTTTACATTTGATGATTCAAGAGTATTATTGAGAGCTGTTCTTGCTGCTTTATATGGTAACCACCAATCACACAAATTTATTACTATTCCCATATAAATACTAATCACCCAATTATCAGGAAAAAATCTATCTACTATTTCTCTCATCATAGCAGTATGGCTATGCAACACAACCGGCTTAAATAATAAAATTATGACTAACATTGATGCTTGATTAGAAAGAGCAGTACTGCGATGTTCTGGATGTGGATAAGCAAGACTTTGATTATATATTTCATCAGAACGCAAACGTCCAATAATATGTTCTATTAAGGAGTCATTTAGTGGTACTCTCCTGTAAAATTAATTTCGTACAAACAAAATTTAATAACATTACAAAATTTAAAAATTTTCAAAACCTTACTTAAAATACTCCTCAGGATAATTGGCAGGTCGTTTATTAGAAGTTTTAGAAAATCCTGTTGAACGTAATAACATACATATATCATCTACTCTTGTAGAAGATGAACGTTGAGCATTGTACCGATAATGAGATACTAGTAATCTTTCTCTTATACATCCCTCAAAATGATAATCCACCAAAAGTAGCATAACTCCATATAAATATACTGCTTCACACTGTTAAGATAAATATGACTATTATTTTCTGAATAAATTTTATTCTAAATAATATAAATTTCTCATCTAATTGAAATTTAACAAAGAAATAAAAGTGTTTAACACCTTAATGTATAACATTTTTAACTACACAGTATATGTTAATAAATTACAAAAATACCATTAACTGTCTTTCTTCCTCATTAAACAAAATAGTATCTATGGACTGGTGAATATATATTCCATCTCCCAATTCATCTACATAAAGATTCAAGTCTGTTACATATTTATGTATACTTTCGAAAGTTAAATAAAACCTTGAAATTAAGTCAGAAAAATTATTTCGTAGCTCTTCATCTGTATCTTGAAGTACCTACACACATAACATTAAATGAAAAATAATCATTGTGTGTCAAAAAATAATATTGTTTATAAAAGACACATAACACGTACGAGTTTTATTAAAAGTTTAAAATAAATAACAGAGACATTATTTACATTCATTTATATAATCTTGTTATTTCCTGTTTACTTACTGGATCATTTTCTATTTTCTGTTCATAAGTGCTAACTGATTTGAAATATGCAAAATCAATTATAATTGATCCATACTTTTGTACAATTTGTTTTGTATCCAAACTGTGAAATAAAAGAAAATTTATGTAATGTAATGTGGAATAATTAAATTAAAAATGAAGGTAACGTAAATCTCATATTTTCTAAAGACATAATAAATAACCTAAATACTGGCGGCACATAGTCCTTCAATCTCATCAATTCTGCAATAACAGCATTTCCATGAGATACTAATCGTAGTAGATTTTGCCCACAAATGTTATTAGTTGCCAAGAAGTCACCCATTTTGTATTGATTTATTTAACTAAAAACAATTAATAATTCATGAATATCGAACCATTTAGTAATAAACGTCAACGATCTTATTGACGTGAGAAGACTGAATAAAACTGTCCACTTAATCAGTCATTTAACTTTAATACGTAGTAATTACAATGTACTTTGGAAAAAAAAACAATATAAGAATATGTGAACATACATATATATTATACGGTATAAGATTTTCGAATATTTTAAACAGCGTATATTCATGTCTGCACATTTAGAAAATATGTGCTATCAGTAATATGATAAGTCATCAAAAATTACTGTAGTTTAACATTAATTAAAGACAAGACATATTTTATTAGGTATTAAATATGATTTCTTCTACTGTGCAGAGATGAGAAGTTGGTTAACAGAAGGAATGCGGGTCTGGTTATAATTAATAGGCCCACCATCTCCTGCACAATCATAAAGACAGGGCACGTATATTTTTGTTATTTGCCGAAACATTCGCATCTAGGAATCGAATCATATACCATCGCGTGACGAAGAGAGTTTTCAATCAGCTGTCAATAATAAAAGATCAGTATTTAGTTTATTTAATTTTGTAATTGAATATTATTTAAAGAATGAATGTTTCACAAAAGAAAATGTGTGTTGTGTGTAAGGGAGAAATAAATAGACTGTAAAATACTGTAAAACAATACTGGTATATTGTAACCCTTTGTAAAATACATTTTGTACACTTATCTTACAATAAATAATTGCATTTCTACATTTTTCCTGATATTGAAGTCCTTTCCTTGATTCCTGTATACGTTAAAATGAATGCTTTTATCATACCTGTAATCCGGTCTCTGTATTTTGGCAATAAGTAAAACAACAAAAAGAAATAAGGATACCTTTAAAGAAATGAATTAGACAAGGAAAGGAATACGTTTAGACAAGGAGAGCACCTTTAGACAAGGACAGAGAGAAACGCCTCCTATTGGTTCGCGGGCCACCATGCTCCACTTTCCAGGCCCTAAATCGCGTCGTTTCGTGAAAAATCATTGATAACTCAATAATTAGGATGATTTTGTGAACTTTTAGAGTTGAAGAATAAAATGTAGACCTTCAGCAATTTTCAATAATTAGGTATTAACAATTTTAGTACGGGATGTCGGAAACGATACTGCATACCTTTATGGTTTTTCAATAATGCTTTCTATTAAATTCTCATGCAAATAACTGTATGCATCTGAAAGGCAACACCTTTAGCTACATTCTTCTATAATTTTTATTAACATAAAACCTTGTCTAACTCGTTACTGTAGTGCTATCATTGTCTACCCGTATTCCTTTCCTTGTCTAACTAATTTCTCTGGTCCTACCCTTGTCTACCATTATTCGTTTCCTTATCTCTCTTCGCTAATGCTATCCTCGTCATCCCTATTATAAATGGGGAGCACAAAATCTATTACTATATAAGAATGAACTTCATACTACGAAGCGCAATAACATAACCTAAAGTTTAAAAGCATGAAATAAAATTAAATATAGATTCTAAATGTAATTAAGAGTAAAAATACATTTAGAAGTGTACACAATTCCATAATAAGTATGTTTCTCTACTCTTTATCTTACAGAAATGTAACAAATTGTATTAGTAAAATACATATTGTCTCTAAATCATTGACAAGAAATTCTAAATATAGATATCCTGTACTGTATCAATCATTTCATTCTTCACCGAGGTGTTCATTGAAAGTAAACAATATAAGGTAGGATCTTAACAGTACTTTATGATTTATGTAAGAAAATTGAACTAATATATGTATATTATAAGTAATTTATGTTGTAAAATATCAAAATATTGTATATGGATTGAAATAAATTTTTTCTATTTTTTCATATGTACATAGAGCATGTAATAAACAAATAAAGTCAAACCTGTTAGATGTAAATACCAATATACAAAATAATGTAATATTGTACAAGAATGAATATATACGTGGTAGCAGGATATTAAAAATACTTTTTATTGGATGGACTTTTGGTTGTACGATAATAGCATATTATGCTTATAGTCCAACATATATATCAACATGGTCTCAAAGTCTATCTTGGATTGAATATCTAAGAACAAATGGAACAAATTTGGCTTGTTTTGCATATGTAGTAATAATGGGTAAGAGTATTATGATAATCTTGTATTATACATTTGAATATAGCTTTTATAAATTTATAACTATGAGCTACTGAATCATGTGCATATTCATTATTAACATATAAAATTAGTCAATTACCCGTAATATTCTTAATATAAGATAATTTTACTTTTTTACTAAATGTATTTTTATGTATAGGACCTCCTGCTTGGTTGCTTTTATATGCATTGAATCATAGATTTGTAAAATATATTATTTTACACAAAGGTGGTCAAAATGTATCTGTAATTACGAATCATTTATATAAACGCCACAATACTTTCAAACTTCCTGTTGATGAGGTATGTGTTTTCATTTTCTTTACAGTAATTTTATGTCTTAAGTGCATATTTTATATTATTTTGCTTTATAATTTTCTTCAAAGAAATTGTATTGAAAAATGACATCCTTCATATTTTTTACTATTATTTTTAAGGTAAAAACTGTTGTAGCAAGAAGTCAGATGATAAATTATTTACCACTGAAAATTCGAGGTAAAAAATTTTATTATATTGTGGATAGTGATGGAAAGTTTTTAAATGGCCATTTGTTTGATTATACAATTGGAACAAAAAAATCTTGGTAGAAGCATTGTTATTTATGTATATTTCAAATAAATTGTAAACAAAATATGGTTATTATCTTTCATATTTATTGTTGTATACAAAGTAGAAAGATTATTAAAACATTGTTGGAATACGATTGTAAATTTTTAATAGATATGTAAAATAAATAATAGTTACTATTTTATACAAAATATAGTTTTATAAGCATTGTCAACATGTTAGTGCTGTTAATGTATATGACATATAAAATATGTTTACATTTTATATTAAGTACATATTTCTCTTTTTTCAATATCTTTGTCGATCATAATATTTATGCGAATATTTGCTTAAACGATCACTATACCCATCATCGTGATATTTATCTTCTGCTTTGTAATACACTTCAGGTGCTGAACCTACATGTCCTTGCCAATATCGGGTCCAATAGAGATCTTCTGGATTAATGTCATGTGGATGTTTTGCATTTCTAAATACATGCACACAATATATTAGGCTTCCTATTAGTGTGAAAAATCCAAACACAAGAAATACTATTCCCAAAATCCTGAAAGAGAGGAAGGGTAACTTTCATTAAAAAATCACTTTTTTATTTCTATACAGTACTTAATGAAATTAGTATAAGGTACAAAATTTATTGTACTATTTACATATAAAGTAAAAAAAAAAATAAGGGAATATGTAACTTTTTAAAATATGTACTTACCAGACTATTAATGGTTGGAAAAATTGAATTACTATAACAAAGCCTAATGTAACAAGAATTAAACCAAGATTGAGAAGTAACATAAGGCAGCACACTCCCTTAGTATTTGGACAAAAAGGATTAGGTGTTGACATAGTTTCTATAACAATACCGTCTTTTTTGGATGTATGAGATTTTACTGATTTTGCAGAACCATAACTACAATGACTAGGTGCATGATGACCCAGTCTTGAACTTGGTGTTAGACTGTGATGGCTATCAATTAAATAATAATAATGTTTATAACAGAATCGTATTTGTGCAAAAAATATTATACTTTATTGCATTTACAACCTTATATCTGAAGTTGCCCTATATGCAGCACTTGTAACATATATATCTGAACCATTATCACATATGCTATCATGTGAAATACTTTCACTAAAAGGATGAAGATTGTGTCTCAAAGATCCAGATAATATGGAACCACGGCTGTTATGTATATTTCCTGATTGTTTTCCTTCCTCTTTTTCATATTTTTCAGAATCGTCTTTGGTCTTCATTGATTTTACCTATCAAGTTCAAGTACACATGCATTCAAACATTGTAAGCACAACTTTTTATCATTATTTATATATAAATAGATTGTACATATTTACAACTACAAATATAAATTATATATGTATATTATAAATTACCATTGTAGCATGATCAGTGGGTACAATATATTCAGATAATGTACAATCTGATGGGGCACGATGACTTTCAGTACCATCTGCTAAATATTGACTACTTATTTTGTTGTGATATTCTAAATATTTTGAAGTACTTTTCATTGTGATATTTATACCTGTATTCTTT
>NW_017100686.1:15474-28907 GCF_001263275.1 Habropoda laboriosa | reverse complement strand
AATATATGTTTATTTATTTATTGATTTATTAACATTTATCATGAGATCAATAAAATATATCAAGTGCAAGTAAATTATTGTACAGTGAATATACGTAGTATTTTTTTTTGTTAATAATGCGGAGGCAATAATGTAGGAGTGGCCTCTTTCGCAGATGAATTGTAAAACATGTAATTATCATAGAATCCTTCAATCGTATATTACATATGACAACATCTTCGTCGATAGAGAAGTCCGAATTTAGTAACGTGAGCTCATTTAACAAGGTCATGTACATCTCTAATCGATGAAAGGATTATTTTAAATATAATTCTGATCCTTGGTTTAAATGATTTTTATTTTTTAACCTACAAATTGCGTTTGTCGATATGTATTTATTACATTTTATATTTAAATAGTTAAATTTTATTTAAAACAGAAACTCGATTTATACATATACATTAACCAAATGGACAATACTGAAAATTAACATGAAAATGATGTTATTCAATATTTTATTTCATTATTCCATTAAATAATTTCAATTTTTTATTCGTTTCCTTTTTTATTTCACTATTCGATAAAAATGTACTTTTGTATATTATGAAAATTTCGAAGTATAAAGTTGAAAGGTTTATCTGCGCAAGCGTTGTGAATCGTGTCAGCTTAGAACCAAATACATATTGCTTTTCAATTTATGTTTATTTTCATCGATTTGATTGATAGATGGTAAAGATACAATTTGTTCGTAATTAAGAAATATATATGGAGAAATAGAGTATAAATTACAACACAATTATGTACTTTCGTTTATAATGTATGCAGTAAGAGTGATTTTTATAAATATCATACCTGTAGTAGTCATAGTAAGGTTTTTTGAAAGCAAATTTCATTTGCAGGTTCAAGATTGAAGATCCATGTAAATAATGTTTATATAATTGCTTTTTTATGGACAAAATGCGTTTTTTCCGTCGAGAAATGTTAGTTAAACATAAAATAATGCTGGCACATAACGAATGTATGATTTTAGATATATTAGTATTAGCGGTACTATTTGGAGCATGTTTCACTATATTAAAACACTTTAATAGAACAGTTATGTTTTAAAACACACGCAAAATGATCCCAAAAACTGTCTGGAAAATATTGATTTATACACGTTCAATCAACAGGTGTGGATAGAACGCAACTGTTCACGTTTCTGACAAGGCTTTCACGTGTGATTCTACTGAGCGAAAGGTTCATTCGTTCCACCTCACTAGATGAAAACGCTTCGTGCGACACCTCTAAAAGGCAATGCGAAAAGATGCATTGTTTTATACAGTATTGCGTTTTATTATTACAAAACATATGTTGATTACTAAATGATTTCATAAAGTTCTACATTTTACACAATAAAAGGGAGTTGTAAAAATAATGTAATGTTACTATTATAAACATTTATTTATTAATTAATCATATAAAAATATAACATAATATAACGCGTATGATGTATGTACATTGCAATGTACATATATATAATGTGGTTTATTAATTGACATTTTCAATGAATTACAAAAATATTTGAGTAAATTTGAAGTTTATTAAATTGAGTGTATTGCAAAAATTCTAATTTATTAATATTATTTCGATGTATTATGATATGATGTATATACAGGGTGGCTCACGCAATTAAGGCAAGATATATAATATAGGGATAATATTTAAAGATGTAGCTGCTATCTTTTTCAAGTGGTTGGAGATCAAAAATCTGTCACGAAGCAAAGTTGAATGATATTACACATAGATGCTACATATCTCAATATTACTTTTATGCACTTCTCTACATAGGTGTATCAGAAAAGTGCAACTACATCTTTTTCTTAAATAGAATCTTATAATATTGAGTATTCGAAAAGTTTTTCACTCTCTATAAAAAAAGGATTACGGTACTCATGCTCTAAAACTAGTAGCTTAAAAATTATTTCATTTTTAAATTTACTCTTACTTTAAGTAGTGTGTCAAATAATGCGTCCAAGTGTACTAAATCAGTATTACGGATACACCGAAATAATTAAGCAAAAATGACGTATCTTAAATAATAAAATATTTCCATATTTTCATTTTATTATGTGATAAATATTATTACAATGCTTCCTACGTTTTTCGCACAGAATTTTATTCGACAAATTAAAAAACGTAAATGTATTCTAATGTTTTACCAATTTTCTAATTTTTCCAATTAGTTGGAAATAGTTTTCAACATCGCGGTTAATGCCTATAAACATCAAGCATGGATTAAAATAATCTATGATAAAATGATATGTAGAAAAAGTTAAAAATATATACAGGCTGAGTCACATAACTTTTCCGCTCCGAATAACTTCTAAAGTGTGTATTCTATAAAAATATTTTATATAGAAATTTCACGGTACTGAAGGAAATATATGATGCTGAAACGGGGTTTTTTAAATAACCTATTTGTTTACGAGATATCAGGATAACTTTGAATTTTTTTAATGAAAGGCGTACCTTTTTGCGTTAAAATTTAAACCCTGTATAGTATGTAACGAATTTTTAAGCTCAATTTTTTCAAAATTAAAAATATATTTCATTCTAATTTTCGTCTTACTTTTGCATGATGAATCCTCATCTCAGTTGTATCACGATTTCGAGTACGTACTTTATAGAATAAAGCTTACAAATTATTGGTTGAAACAGATTTTAATATTATAGCATTTTACGAAATGGTTACCAAATGTTATTTTATAAAGTTATTTCAAAAATACTTTGTATAAATACAAATTTTTGTTATTATATATACCTTATCTTCATTAGAAATAAATTTAAACGGTGATTTTTAAATTATAATCAATAATGTCATCTTAACAATTACGTATGCATTGAACATGATTTCTTATAAACCTCGCGCCAAAACCGAATTTGGTTAGATTCTTAAGTATTAGTTATTTGAACAGTTTAAATAGAAAATTATTAGTGAATTTTTTATAGTAGAAAAGCAACTTGTTTGTTTATAATTTATGTAGTTATGTGAAATTTTTTTTAAATTCTTAATTCCTTTATAGAGAAAGATTTAACTATGAATCTTTATAAAATAATATTGTGGCATTTATAAATTTCTAGGTTATACGTCTATATATTTAAATTTGTAATACGACTTTGCTAATTTTTTATTTTGTTTAGCTTTAGAAGATATGAAATTAAGGCGTACAGAGTTACAAGCTGAAATAGACTCTCAAGCAGAAGAGAAAAGTAATTTACAAAGAGAAATAGAAAAATTGTCTTGTAAATTAACACGCTTAAATGACAGTTTAACTAAAAGAACAGCTGTTAAAAATGAGTATGATAGAATCATTACGGATACAGAAACGGCATATGTGAAGGTTTTCTCATTTATCATTAATACTTTTTCTATATTTAATAAATGCTTCATATTTGTAAAAGCAAACCAAGATTTACAATAGGATTTGTTTGTACCATTATAATAAAATGCTAAATGCTTTTGAATCGTTTAAATTTTTATTATAAAGTTTATATAAAATGTACTATTATTTCAGATTTTAGAAAGTTCACAGCTTTTATTAAATGTGGTCAAGAGAGAAGCTACAAGTCTAGATCAAAAATTACTTAAAACCAATATGGATAAACAACAGTATCAACAATAAATGCACATATATTAAATAAACGAATAAATATATTTATTAAACTCTTAAATACAAATAAAAACAAAGTTATTGATTACAAAATACAAACTGCGTTTTTTAAAATTTTGTAACTTAGTTTTAAAAATTGTTGTCACATTTACATAACATATTTTATAATACACTTGTATCTTGATTTTTAGGATACAATGATTTTATCCAATCATTTCTTTCCTTTTTAATGAGGTTTATGAAGTAATAACGTTTATTGAACAAATATGTTTAATGTTTATATTACTGTTAATTATAACTTGTCCTAACATTATAACTATAATTTATCCTAATATTAGTTAGAAATTTTTTTACTTAAATAAGAACAATCTATTACATATTTGTTAAATAATAACTGGTTATGTAGGTGCATGTAAACTGATTTATGTATCTATGTTTGTTCTCAGAATTGCTTTTAAATGTACTCTATACTAAACGAATTTTATAAGAAAATATTAGAATAGTATACATCATATGATAAATAATTTGAATCAGATTTTTTATGTCTTATTACAATTATGATTTTAGAATAACATATTGAAATATTAATTATTAAACATTTGGAGCATGAGATACTTTTATTTTTACACACTTAAAATTTTGTTCATATTAAAATAAGATTTATAATAAAAATGTTTTAGAACTAATTAGAGATTTAAGCATTACCAAGACCTTTTTGTTCATTCCATACATTCAATAATTCATTTGGATTTCCATATCCATGAGAAGTTACTACATATTTGTAATTGAATTTTGTATAATCCTTCTTACGAAAATGAAATTCCTCACAATGAAAAGGTTCAATATGTGCCTTTTTTGCAACTAAGCCTAAAAAAATATCATCCAATCTAAAATGCTTAGTATAAAAACTAGTATAATACATATCCAAAAAAGCTTCTTTAGACAGTATGTATGCACCAGCTGAAATATATGGTGGCCACAAATGGTATGGATATTCACTAAGAGGAACATACCATTTAGAAGATTTATGGCGATGGGGTGAAGATACAAATACAAATCCTGCAAATAATCTAACATCTTCTGGAAGTTCGAAATCAAAAATTTGCCTTTTTGTTCTATTCAATGTATATCCATTTTGCATATTTTCTTTGTTAACCAATTCTAATTTTATACTATTATTTTGTTTAAAATCGTTAACTAAAGAAATTGTGTTTAATGTTTTGTTATAATTATTTTGTTTTAATCTATGAATAATTAGATTTGCAGAAGTTGTTTCTTTTAACTTTCCATGAACAAATAAATCTTTTTTATTGGAATTATATATACTTTCTCGTGTATTACTGTTGCTACTAGATTCTTCACTTTTATCACTGTCTTTAATTGTTCTTTTATGAGCACCAAATTTCTTAGGTTCTTTTAGATAATCTGGATAGTTAGCTGGATTTCTTACAAATCTTAAAACATTTTTTACAGAAACATATATATCATCATCAACAAACATATAAAATTTTGAATTAGGACAATGTTTTACTAACCATTTAAAACTCATCATAGTTTTAATAGTATTATTATAGTATGAATCAATAAAATCTGCTTGTATCACATCTTTATATTTTGCAGCCTCAATCTTTACTCTTGCTTGAAGTTCATCATCATGTGGATGTACACCCAACATAAAAATTGTTCTTGCAGGTACATCAAAAAATC
Organism: Habropoda laboriosa; assembly: GCF_001263275.1. Taxonomy (NCBI): domain Eukaryota; kingdom Metazoa; phylum Arthropoda; class Insecta; order Hymenoptera; family Apidae; genus Habropoda; species Habropoda laboriosa. The sequence goes on along the minus strand of NW_017100686.1, from coordinate 23,568 downwards.
TGTTTTCAAAACCCCAGGAATTCCTAATTGTTAATCTTCTCTCAAAATTTTCTATAGCAGATTTTACTACATACACAACACGAAAAGTGTTATATGCAGTATCTATGCATTTTTGTGGATTATTGATCACAAACTTATATTTATATTCATTTATAGGATCAATAGCAGGCTTTTCATTATGTCGTAATGCATTTACAAATTCATGTACATCACCTTCATATGGATAAACAAAATTTGAATCATAGGTAATTTCAAAAAAATGTGTAAATGCTCCAAAAAAATCAAGCAGCATAACAAAGCCAATACAAATGCAAACAAACTTCAACTTGGTTTTTGATGTCAGACACAAACTTCTTTGCAAACAAGGGTGAACTAGACAATACATCCTTGCAAAGTAGAATTTTACATAGTTTTTGTTTTGTTTTGTTATTCATAAAAATCTGTAAAATAACCGTATATTTATATTGTGTTCTAATATAATACATTAATAAGAATGTGAATAAATCCTTACATAATTACCATACACACACACATATGCACTGCCGGCCATAAGTATTACAGCACCTACTGTATTTGTGCAAGATGTGCTATCATTGCCTTTTATTTGTGAACAATATATATTATTTTCTGGTTTCGATTAAAATACTTGTTCAACTGTAAGTATTTGTCAAATATATGGTTAATTTGTAAATTTGTTGCGTTTTATTTGTAAACAGTGTGTATCATGTCGTTGCCGAGAGTCTCTTACGTTTCACTACGAATAGTTTCTCGCATCGGATTGTTCGGATACACGAAACGCAGATAGTTGCAGTGTGGGTCTTTGCACACGTTAGGCATATTTAAGTAGTGCGTAATGTCAAATGACATTCTAGAAAGATAGAAGTAAGGTTTTTATCTCTGGACTCGATTCGTAGAGTTTAGTTTTCTTTCAAGAGTGGTACGATCATCATGGCGTTGAAAACAAGGGAATTATTGGCAGAAGAACGTTCACGAATTGTTACATTATCTGAAGAAGGACATTCAATACGGGAAAAAGCAGAAAAAACTGGTATCTCTAAGTCTTATCTCTAAGTCTGAATACGCATTGAAGAAATTCAGAAATACAGTCAGTTGTTTATCTCAAAAACGATCAGGTCGTCCAAGAAAGACAACTATTGGTGAAGATCCTTTGTTGCAAACATTAAGCAAACGGAATAGACGCAAGTGTGTCAGAATTAGCTGCTGAAATCAATATGAACCGAAATACACCGATTTCTCTGACGACGGTGAAAAGATGACTTCGCCAGGTGGGTCTTTGGGGATGTGTTGCTGAAAGAAAACCACTTCTAAGGCAACAACATAAGAAAAAAAGATTAGAATTGGCAAAAAGGTAATAAAATTGGACGGAAGAAGAATGGAAAAACGTACTGTGGACGGACGAGTCCAAATTTGAAATCTTCGGAGGAAAACGGCGTGTACACGTTCATAAGATACTCGATGAAATAGTAAATCCCGAGTGCATAGCACATACTGTAAAGCATGGAGGAGGTGTCATAATGGTGTGGGGTTGTATTGGTTCCAATAAAACTGGAAATTTGATAAAAATTGACGACATTTAAAAAAAAACAATACTTGGAAATACTGAAGAATCACGCCGTACCTTATGGAACAACATTAATTTGTCAAAATTTCATTTTTATGCATGACAATGACCCTAAACACACGTCAAAAATTTGCAAAGACTACTTACAATTACAAGATAGTAATAACACATAAATTATGGACTGGCCACCACAATCACCTGACCTCAACCCTGTAGAGAAAATATGGGATGAGCTCAAACATAGAGTACAAGGAATGGGACAAACGTCAAAAGGAGATTTGTGGAAACACAAACCATTTGGAATGAAATTTCAACAGACACCATATGGGAACTGACTTCAAGAATGCCAGAACTTGTGAAAGCCGTCATCAAGAAACGTGGCGGTTATATCGACGAAAATAAAATATAAAGCAAAATTTCGATTTTAATCATAAATCTGTCATTTCACTCAATTTATGTGTGCCTTATAACATAGACTATTAAATAAAATAAAATTGGTTGGATTTCCTCAATAAATTTGCAACATTTTATTATGGCCAGCAATGTATATGTAAAATAAAGAATGTTTTAACATAATATATGTATTTATTAATATCTCAATTAATTCAATACTTCTTTTCTAAAACGTAATTTGAAAAATATATTTGATATATTTTACTAGATATACTGCACAATTTTAAATATTACTTTGCTAGAAATAAAATTATAAAACACAAATTCTACTTAAAATATTTTGTCATTTGATACCTCATTGTTTGTTTGTATCAGTAATAAATATATACATTATCACGCTTAAAAATTTTAAACTTAATACTTTATTTCGCAATTTTTTCATCAATAGTAAGACTTTTATCTAAAGTTTCTTGACATGTTACCAACCAAATATAATGAACTATTGGAATTTTCAAAATTTGTTTGTATGATACAATGTTAATATGATGCAATATTGAAATGAAATACATGGGAATAATAAACGAATTTGCAGTGTTAATAAATAAGATTTTATGGTAATGTAATTAAGTAATAATTAATTATAACTTGATACCTTTTTAAATTAGAGTTTTTCTATTACGCGAATTTCAAATGACGTTTAAACAATTACGTATTACATGTTACTGTTGAAAATTTAGTTTCTTTATGTCTATAAATTTTGAAGAAAATTTTAAATGATCGATGCTTGCAAGCAAATCAAAATTTATATTTCTAATACAAGTTTATCTATTGTAATAGGTATTTAATTCTTAAAGGTAGTTATAGACTGTACGAATACTTCTATCAAATTGCTAGAGTGACATTTCTCTAACGTTGGTAAACCTTTGCTCTGAAGTCAGTAGTTCACTTTAAAAGAATCGGAGCAAAGATGGACTCCTAAGAAATTTTTATATACAGCAATCATTCGACTTTGGATTTTCTTCGTTAAATTTCTTTGAAACAATTGAGATTATTCTTATATGACCAAGCCTGTTGTGTGAATGATGATTGTACAGGAGCCAGTGCAGGTAAAATTAACAATATTTGAGAAAAGACTGCCAGTGACGTGCGATTTTCTATCCAGGTGCATCCGCACTTATTGATACTGACACAAGAGATCGAAACCGTTTATATGAACGTTTGTTTCTTAACGGATTATTGATTTTAAGTTTTATGTAATATTTTATATTGTTTTGTTTATTTCGTGATATGCTTTTTATCAGGTTATCAAAACACTACTTAATATTATATTATATACATTTTTACGCGAGGGTGAACTTCTTTGGGGTTGTTTGCTTTTGCGAAATGGACATAAATAAGAGGGGATATGACTATAAATAAGTATAAAAGTTTACGACATTTACGACTTTTCGAATTTCGTGTTCAAATCTATACATTCTTGTGGGTTTAAGAATATTATTTTGTACATTGATAATTATACTAATATTAGATACATGTTTATGTATTTGTAAAATATTTTTATCATTAAGTACTTACATTTGTTTTGTTGAAACATTGTGGTACATATGATTACAGGCAGCCATATGGCATTGTTTAAATCATTATGCTTATCCAGATGCAATATTTTTAGCAGAAAGATTATGTGCAGAAGGTAAGTTCTTTTTTTTCAGTTATATTTTTTATAATGTTTAATTTATCCATGTATTTAATTATAGCATTGTATTAATATGTGAAATATTTTTTGTAGTTGATACAGAAGACACTTTATTTCTTTTGGCAACATGTTATTATCGATCAGGTCGTGTTAAACAAGCTTATGCATTACTTTCCAAAAAAGCTCCAAATTCTGCACAATGTAGATTTCTTTTAGCTAAATGTTGTTATGATTTAGAGAAGTGAGTACAAAATTGTTCCATTTTGTTATTTTGATTTAACTATGTAATTTGATATAAAAATTTCCAGATATGCAGAAGCAGAAGCAGCGATAATTGGAGGATATTATAAGCAGTTAAAAAATTTGGAGGAAATAGCTACTCAATTTGGTGAACATGCATGTTTTTCACTTCAGATTATAGCAAAGATTTATTATAAAATGATGCGTACAGCAAAGGGAAATGATGCACATAAATTGGCTTTGAAGTTAAATCCATTTCTTTGGCATTCATTCGAAGAATTGTGCAATGTTGGAGAAGTGGTAGATCCTACAAAAATTTTTCAATTGGATAAGTTAGACAATTTTACAATGTGCCATGGTAGTATACCTACTCCCACTTATGCTACTGAATCTGATCTCATTGTACCTGCTAATAATTCAAACGGTACACCTACTACAAATGGCACTAGTGTGTAAGTATATAATTATTATAGTATTTAATTATCTTTACATTATATTACTATAATATATAAATATGTCACAGTACTCCTGCACAAATGACAACAGCATCAACTATAATAAATGGAGTTGGACCTGGTATACGGTTACATTCTACTGTAGATGAAAGTCCACAAAGTTTACCTACATATTATAGTCATTGTTCTTCAATATCACCAAGAGTTAAATTTCCACGATGTCGTAGCATGTTCAATAATACAATGAGTCCTCTTACCCCAAGTTTTGGTATTTTACCACTGGAAAATAATACACCTGAACCAACAGTTCTACCTTCACATACCACTCTTACAGAAACTAATGATCAGAAAAGTTTAGCAAAACGTGTCAGTAGTTTAAGGGCTCATGTAGGGGTAAGACTTGAATAATCATCAAATTCATAAATATGTATTAAATGTACTAAATTATGTGCAAAATATTTCAATTTCTAGCAATTAATGTCAAGAAAAGAAACTCCTTTACAGCAAGGGAAACCAGTATTTTCACAATCAGGAAATACGAGTAATAGCGCCAATATTGTAACAGTTACACCTACTACTCCAACACCTGCACCACCAACGTTGCAGGGTACTAATGTTAGACGCTCATCGAGACTCTTCAGTAATAGCAACTCAGTCAAGGTAGATTTTTTTATTTTGTTTAAATTTTTCATTCTTAATTATTGGGTTGGCGAGAAAATAATGTTTGTTTCGAGAGCGCTAAAATAAATATTCTTGAAGACCTTGAAAAGGCCTTCTTTAATCATAAAATTATTTAAATGACAAAAATAATTAAACAGTTTTAAGGAAGTTGAAGCGTGCATTTCAAACCCTTTCATCAAAAAGCATTTTACGAAAATGGTGCGAAAAAACTTTGGAAATGATGAAACACAATTGTTAATAATAACGGAAAGTACATTGTTGATTAAAGAAAGCTTGTATACAGCGTGTTCTAACTGAACCACAGCACATAAGTATTTCCTTTATTTCCGATGATGCGATAAAATATTTAAGACATAATTTGATAAGAAGCAAAGGAAATATTTAGGTATACTAGTTCTAATGGAATTACACTCTATGTAGTAATAATATAATTTTCCTTTGCACCTAAGAAGTGAATATTACTTTTTTATCAATCCGATATATATATACATTGTATAAGTATAGTAGAAATATTTTTTTATTAGGAAAATAATAAATCCCCAAATAGAAACAAATTTGCTACCCCTAAATCTCCATCGCGGAAAACAAAAGCTAGACTTTCAAAAACTAACTTAAATAAAGCTAATTTTAACGAGCTAAACGAGAGAAATCGAAGTGAGAAAGAAAAAACTGAAACAATTACATCGGAAAAGGCTGTAGCTAGTGTAAATGCATTGAACAGTCAAAGCAGTACTAATGTTTGTGCAGTAACACTCCAGAAACAATGTGCTGGTATGTAGTTAATACTATAAATTTCATTTTAGAGAAGATACTTTTCTTCAGAACGATTTATGTGTTTTATATATTTTTAGAGGGTTTAATGTCATTACTACAAGAATTGGGAATGGGATATCAACATCTAAGTCAGTTTAATTGTACTCAAGCTGTTGAAATATTAAGTATGCTTCCAGCACAACATTATAATACGGGATGGGTATTATCTATGCTAGCTCGGGCACACTTTGAAATGATAGATTATAAAAAGGCTGCTAGGTAAGAGTTTAGTAAATTACAAAACTACAAAACTGAAGCAGCCAATAAGAAATTTTAACTGAATGTTTCTTAATAGTTATTTTGCCGAAGTAAGGCAGTTAGAACCTCAAAGGACTGATCTTATGGAAATTTATAGTACAGTTTTGTGGCATTTACATGCTGAAGTGCAGCTCTCTACTCTTGCACAAGAACTTGTTTCTGAAGATCGTAATTCGCCAGTTGCTTGGTGTGCCACTGGAAATCTGTTTTCTGCGCAAACAGAGCATGAAACGGCAATTAAATTCTTTCAAAGAGCTATTCAGGTATATCATTTATTTAGTCATGTAGACTGACGTGAATTTTAATATCTAATTTATAGAATACTAAATCATCTCCATTTAATAATAAGTTTATACTGATTATATTTGAAATAGACGTTTTGCTTTAAAAATTTATAGGTAGATTCTAATTTTCCATATGCCTACACACTTCTTGGTCATGAATATGTTATGACAGAAGAATTGGATAAGGCAATTACCGCATTTCGTAACGCTATCAGACTTGATCGTAGGCATTATAATGCATGGTAAGTTTTGTTATATTAAATATGCCTATTTTCTTTGAAAGTGTAGGTAGATGTAACAATTTTCAATGTTAGATTTTGGAAATAATTAAATTTAGACAGTTGAAAAGATCGTTTGAGAAACTATAGGATTTTTATTTGTAATAAATAAAAAATTGTTTGCCTGATAACGTACATATATTTTTTATTTATAGGTTTGGTTTAGGAACAATATATTCCAAACAGGAACAATATAGTCTAGCAGAATTGCATTTTCAACGTGCTTTACAAATTAATCCACAGAATTCGGCAATAATGTGCCACATCGGTGTTGTACAACATGCACTAAAAAAAACTGACCAAGCTTTAAAGACTCTCAACACTGCGATCGCAAATGACCCTGACAATACGTTATGCAAATTTCACCGTGCAAGTATCAACCTTTCAATCGGTCGGCACGCAGACGCGCTTAGAGAATTTGAAGAGTTAAAAAATATTGTACCCAAAGAGTCTCTAGTCTATTATTCGATAGGAAAAGTAAGCATTATTATGATTCTTTCTGTATATTATTTTTATATTTTGCGTCCTTTTACTGAGATTATTTTTCTCTTGCAGGTACATAAAAAGTTGGGTAATACCGATCTTGCATTAATGTACTTCAGTTGGGCATCGGATTTAGATCCAAAGGGTGTCAACAGTCAAATTAAAGAAGCTATACTAAGCCCAGGTCAAGGAGACGAAGAATCACCGGCAACTCAATCAGGTAAGTAATATAATAGTACTTGTATATAAGACAGCACGAATTTTATATAAATGAAATTTTTCTGTGAAATACTCGCTAACATTGTTTATAAAATTGTTATCGTACCATATTTACGTAAATATATACGCGCAGACGAACAGCAGATGCAGAATAATACGATGGAACAAGATATAGAAACCAATAGAGAAGGAAGTGTTGCGGGGCTCGCCGCAAATGTCTCAGTAGAAGCTCATGCCGATGACAGTGACGAGAGTTTATGAAGATATCCTATTGTGTGCAAGATTGCTATAGAATGAAGCATTATTGCGCCTCACTATTTATCTTTTGTATTGATCGAGTCGATCAATTTTTCAACTAACTTAGCTCATTGTGAATTCATACTTTCGCGTGCACTCGTCAGTTTTACCCGAGCAGCGATTTATTAGACCTTTAATGTTTAAATTTATTTCTCTTAGTCCCTTAATAGTGTTGCCTAAGTCTCTTAATGGTCTGTTTGGGAAACTAAAACAAAAATATTGTTTTTCTATTCTCTGAATCATGCAGGACGGTTTATTTTTCGTTGCATCTGTCGGAAAGAGAAGAAGGTACATCTGAGCAATTGATATCATCATTTGAATGAGAGAGAAATTCCGCAATATCTGTTTCATCGATTTGTACATTACGCGTTTCATTGTATATTTTTTTATGATTTTTTTATTTTTATATATATATATA
>NW_017100686.1:0-15345 GCF_001263275.1 Habropoda laboriosa | reverse complement strand
TGTATACTCAGTGCTATTATTCATACAATTACCGTTACTGATTTAGTGGTCACAAACAAACAAACAAACAAAAAACAAAAAGAATATTTTTGGCCATATCAATGGCCATTGGACGATCGTGCAATTCTCGTCATGAAATTAGTCATTGATGGACAGTAATCGAAAGCTTGTCTCATCGTATGTAGTTTGTTTTGTGCGTGATGTCACTGGAGAACAGATCTAAACGACGTTGATGACCGTAGACGAGCCAAAATTTATCCGTACTTGCGAGTGTTTATCTAAATGTCTCAAAAGTCTGTTGCATATCTTTATTGGTGAAATAAACCCAGCTATTGTTCTAAATAAAGTATATTCTACGATCACGAACTCGCTGTACAGTAATTGACAATCATTTTTAATTCTGGCGTGCCTTAAATTTCCAATTCTATCGTTTCTTCCTTATGTCACGCGACTCAAACCCTTTATTAAAGCTTTGTTGTTTTTTATACTTTGATACGCGGTTGCTTTGAAAGATCGCTTTATTTGGAATAATAAACTGGGCGCAACCCGATAAGTTTTTGTTCAAGACTTTTTGTAGACCTTGTTTTATCGTTGGGTCATTTAATTATTGTATGCGACAAGAATCTCTTTATCGCAAAATAATATACGCTCTACAATATTCTCTGGTGTTCATGTTTACAAGAAAAATACGTTCCGTATGTATTAATCATATTAGTAATATGTTATTGTGTTACCAGATACTACGTAGAGGTGTACATTTTAATGACGAAGCGATTTATGCATATATGCTGCATGAACCATTGCACGAAAAGGTCATAGCATTTTATATTGTATACATTCGAAGAAAACAGATAAGGATAGAGAGAGAGAGTGTGCGCGTGCGCGCGTTGTGTTTGTGTGTGTGTATCAAATTGCCGACTGAAATATGTATATATATAATATATAAGAACACGTATATGAGATAGAACATCTCGACACTTATCCTTTCAATTTAAACGCATCCCAATTTCTTCAATCTTGCAAATTATTTATAAATATTGACAGTTTTATAAATGATCAGCTAGCCATCTTTTGATGACAAGGTTTAAGGTATTGTTTTTTCATTACCTTGTACATACTTTTTGACATATACAATGTAAAAATTACAGTTTAATTAGTAATTAAAAATTTCTTACGAGTGTGTAAGTTAACTAGAAAAGTCAAGTAATTTCTATAACGGGGTTCTTCGTCGTTTAAACGACTGCTAAGTAGAATCATTGCATTTTTACTAAATTAAGTAAGAAATTAAGTAGATTTATATTGGAGTGTTTTGTCTAATGCAAATTATTTAAAACTATATTCAATTTTTATTTTTGGTAAACTCTATATATATTTGATTGTTCAATATTTTTTTGCGAATTGGTGGCGGTGAAACGTGTAAGGTTCTAGCGTCACGATTCGAGAATCGTTTATTCGAATCCCGCCTGCACACACTGCAGCTATTTTTTTAAGTTCTTTTTTCCTTTAAATCATTTTGGTTAATAATAGTCGTAATTTACTAACCCAAGAACAAGAAAGACTGCACTAATTAGCATAATAATAATCACTGTTACGCTGTCTTGACGCTATTAAATCGATTTGTAAGTAGCATAATAATTTTTTTCATTTTTTTTTTAAATAATGAAATTTTGTATTGTTTCGTTCACATACATCTTTATGTTTTTCCAACAGTTACTCAATCGTAGCAGTTAAATTTTATTCAACTTTGTAGTTCTCAATGCGCCTTGTAAACTTCTACAGATCGAAGTTCATCATCGAGTCTGTAATTTCTATTTCGGAATTTTTTCTCGAAAAAACCTTCTCTTAAACTTCTTGTATGTGCGTTGTGAATCTCTGCAACCGCATTGTTGTTTTTATCAGCAAGTTTTTATCAGTTCCTTTGTAAATTTGGTATTTACCGTAAACAAACAGATCAGAGGACCAGAGACGAGGTACAGAATAGACCTTGCACCTAATGTATTTTCGTGTCCGACGTTCTAAAATACCGATCGTTTAAATAATTAAAGTTTTTGTTATGCCCTCTACGATATAAAGCGGTGAGTTTAGGAATTACATACAATCCAACCATAAAAGATGGTAAAATCGAGAGATGTAAAGATACATACATATTTAGGATTGCGTAGGTAGAATTGTTCACAATTTTCTGACAGCAATAGAACACGCGTATGTGATGAATCATCTACTAATAAACAATTACGTTACTTTCTTATTTGTAATTTCATAGTCACGTTTAATTCCAATTTCAATTACTACTAATGTTGTAATCTTATTCTATACTGAATCGATAACGTTGGTAGTGACATGAAAATAGTAAGGGTCTTCTCGACCCCAAAACCTCAGAAAAAAGTCCCATAAGATGCAAAATCTATCTTGCACCTCGTCTGTGGTTTTAATTCTGACGATTCTATGCTGAATCGGTAATGTTGGAAGCGATACGCAAATGGTAAGGGCACTCACATCCCCCCTGACGTGGGACAAACAAATGAATCATTTTTCTTTAATTTGAGTCGCATCAACTGCTTCATTATTAGCGACTATCAGTTCTTTTACATTATCTTTACCAATAACTTGGTTTCCTAAAGACGAAGCTGTCAATCTTGCCTCTGTTGAAATTGTTTTTTAGCGGTGTGTTGATCTTGAAGTGGTTGCAATGGATTCCGTATTTCGAATAGTGAAGCAGCAAATGATCTACTGTAATTGTTATGTTACGTTTGGTGAAAAGAAGGTGTTGGTGTTTTGAATATTTTGTACGAGTGGGCGGTTTTCGTGTGGCCGATTCTGAGCCTGGATATTGCTACTTGCTGGATCATTGGTAGTTTACACGGGTCTTTGAATTGGGTTGGAAGGTATCGTCAATGAGGTTGTTAATGTGAAGGAGAGCAGTGTTACTCCATTCTATCTCTCACTGCGACGTCAGTTACCTTTTCGTATGATTTAATAGGTCTTCAAAGTGGAGGCTTCTATCCATGTTCGTTAGTTGGTTCGACGATGACCTTTTTTGCTGCTTCTTCGTTTTCCAGAATTCTTCCATTACGTCCACGGTGTGATGATGTACATATGTAACCTCGTCTGTGGTTTCACGATAGTTTACGTTATCGACAGTGCGTGTCAAATTGCCTACCGATGTTACTATCTTTCTCGTCAATAACTTTGGGGATACATTTGCGTGTATTAAAGATAAGAAAACTCATTCGTATGAAATACTTATTAGGAAGCTCAAGAAGAAGAAGAAGAAGAAGAAGAAGAAGAAGAGTTTTACAGAAGAAACGTCAGCTGCTTGCTTCGTTCCTGATAGAAATTACAGAAGAAAGAATCGAGCGTTTCAATGCTTGGTAATTTTAATGTATCAGTGTGAGTACAATAAGAGTTGCGATAGTGCTGAATGGTGATAGATCAGGGGAGGGCGAGAGACGCGGGAAGAACATCCGAGAGCCTGACGAGCCTGTTGTCTCTTTCGTTGATTAGTTTACCAGCGGAGTAGCAATACGCGAGTCGTGTTTTTTGCGTGGATCATAGGAAACGGGGAAACAAAGTCAGAAGTAGGAGATGAAACCGAGAAGGGATTCGGACGTGCTCTTGTCGAAGTTCGGTCACAAAGAGCTCCTCTTCAAGTTCCTCGTAATCGGTGACTATGGTGTTGGTGCGTCGAGGCTGCTTTTAATAGTTCCCTATTCGAAAATTTACTCCGTTAGTATGAATTTATTCAAATACTACGAATCGATCGAGAACATTTTCATTCCCGTTTGTTTATTTTTCTTTCTTCTTTCCTTTTCTTTTTTTTTTTCTCGATAAAGTGGCGCTACCTAATCGACGCGTCGTTTTAGTTTGAATCAATTTACTCACAGCTTTCGTTTGTAACCGTTGTGCGGGGTAGTTGAACGTAGAATTTCATAGACTACGTGTTTTATTGTGATGCATAGCGAATGATATTTTCTATATTATTTTTAGGGAAAACTGCGTTAGTCAGGAGATACACGGAAGGTACGTAAACGAACAGTACACTTATACTCCAGTCTATGTAAGTTTTATAACTAGCCAATGAAAGGAAATCTGCTTCGATAATTATATTTCACTGAAGTTTCTAAAAAGAAGCTTTTTTAAAAAATCATTTATCATGAATTTCAATAATAAACAGTTGAATAAAGTGGATTAATACATTTGGTTATGATATTTAACCTACGAGGAAAGTATAATATGTTCGCGAGAGATTGATAAATGAAAAAGTCGAAGCATAAGTATATAAGCGGATTTATCTATTTGGAATGTGTAAGTTACCATGTGCCGCGTCTGTTGTACGATCGATAATACTCGCAAACGATCGTTTTCTTTTATTTTCACTCTTGACATTATTTGCTTAATCTCCTTGTAAAGGAACAATGCGAAATATGTATTCTTAATCTTGAACGAAGGTTATCGATGCATATTATCTCTACTCCCCCGGTGTTTTTCTTTTTCTTCTTATAAATGAAGTATTCAGATTCTTATTCAAATATCCTGCTTATTGTTTTCACCAAGCACGAGCGACATTTTTTCTTCAGTTGATAATATTACGAATTGCGTGTAAAGATACTCGTTGAGTTTTGAAAATACGTCTATCATTCTGTGGTCGTACGTACTTACGTACAATACACGTCGTTGTTATTGTTTCTTTTCGCAGGCAGGTATACGTCGAATTACAAGATTACCATAGGAGCCGACTTCGCCATAAAAACGCTCGATTGGGATCCTCTTACTAAAATAAACTTACAACTATGGTAGCGTACGATATTTCCTTTTCATGTTTATTCAACAAGAGTATTGAAAGTGAGACTTTATAGTGTTACAATATCAAAGCGTTTGGTATTACGTTAAAAATTATTATTGTAATATCTTCGTTAATTTTCGTGTCTAGGGATGTCGCTGGTCACGAAAGATTCGGGTATATGACCAGAGTTTATTACAAATATGCGTGAGTAATTAGCAAATTTTAACACTTTTCTTTATATACAGTGGGATCCTCTGTAACGCGGGAAATATAATACAAATGAAGTTCCACCGACGTCGCTTTTTGGGTCAAATTTAATTAACCCAAAATTCCAAAATTCCAAAATTCCAAATTCAGAATTTGTGTCCTATTTTTTCTTTTTTTATTGTGTTATAAGAGATCCCATTGTACTCTCATATTCGTGAAATTACATTCCACTGATTATTTCTTCCGTATTGCATACACGAGAAAAACAACATTATTGCAAACTGACACAGCATCGTGTATGTTACAGAGTGGCCGCAGCTTTGGTTTTCGATATCTCGCGGATAGCAACTTTCCAATCTATTAGAAAGTGGCTGTGTGATCTGAGGGAAAAACTTACCCTTCCAGACGGTTCGAATATACCGGTGGTACTTCTGGCGAACAAATGTGATATTCCTTGTCCCGCCATTTCAACCGAACAAATCGCCAAGTTCTGCAAGGAAAATAATATCGGCGCTTGGTTTGCTACCTCTGCCAAAGAAAATACAAACATCGGTAAGCATAACAATTACGTTTCACACTATTTCTACGTAACTGCACCGTGTTGCAGGAAAAATGAAATCGTAACGGCGAATGTTATCACCTTTGTTTTAACGACGACACTTGTTTTCTACTTGTTGCAGATGTGGCGATGCGTTATTTAGTGGAAAACGTTCTTAAAATTAAATTCGACGGAGGAATTTGCGAGTCTGTCCGATTACGGGACAAACTTACGATTCGAGAACATACCGGATGTTGCAAGTTATGATCAGTTTTCTGAAACTCTGAAGATAAGGATTCGAAAGATTTACTTTTTTTCTTTTTTTTAACAATTAGTACAAATAATGTAAGGAAAATTTTGGAATTTTGAAGATATTTGGAATGATTATTCTTGAATTTCGTAATGCATCGTTTCGTTCCGGATAACATAGTTTATCATATTTAACGACTGATGGTAATTTTAAAATGCTGGTCAATTTTCTCACATCTACAATCATAATTACCTACATTTTGCATCGTGGACATTCATCGAGATAAATAGTAATTTTATTATGTATTCGTGAGAATGGGGGAGCAAGGACTTCGTAGAAAGTAGGAAACAACGAGTTAACCTTAAATTGTTAAAGTGTATTTAATTTGTACTTTTACAATTTTCAACATTATTCTCACATTTTTAAATTAACCAAGGAGAATATTCAATAAATATGAAACGAGTTCGTAACATTAAAAATTATTATAAACACCCTTAGAATTCACTCGATAGCTCTATAAACTTTATTTTTATACTCTGGTAACCAAAATTAGCGTGCACATTTTTTTTTTCTTATGTACAAATACATTCGTATATTCACGTGTACAACCTTTGGTAAAAATTCGACGACTCTTGCGTCTGATCCTGTTAAATCGTTATATATATGTAGCTTTTTAACATTTAAATTACGAAAAATGACGAATAACTTATTTTACTCTTTATCATACAATTTCTTCGTTCAATTCTGCTTCTCCTTCAATCCCACGTTCTCTTCCTATTCTGCGGAAGTAATTCGCGGGTAATACGATGTAAATACGTACAATATACTACCACCCTTAACCATAATCAATTGTCAACCATAATTATATATAATCTTAACCAATATACAAGGTGTCTTTTATTTTTAAGGGTGGATCGTATCTTTCCTACAATATCCTCTTGTTCGTGTGGACAGTTAAATCCCGAAAGATTCTCAGGGTTCCTCATCGAGATGAGAATTTTTCACAGGATTCATGGCGATGGAAACTGTCGAGACCATCGTCTTGCTGAAGTCCTTCGAGTAGTCTACGAAAGAAAATCGTATAATTTCAGAGGAATTGTTAACGCGACGATTCTGTTCTGTTCGCGTGCTCTATCAATCGATGGGGTCGCGGCGTTGCAGCAAGCAGGAAATAGTTAATAAGGAAGACCGACGAACACACAAGATGATTCATAAAGTGGTTATGGTTAATTTCATGTCGATATTCTGCCTCTGTTTTTCTTCTATTCTACACTTCGAACACTGAAGTGAAATTGCATGTAGAAACACTTCGACAATTGTTAAATGATATCCTCGGGGAAAATTCGTTCAGGTAAATGTTACAGGTGTACCACTTTCCAAACTTTCAGTTTTCTAAAATTCTAGTTAATTCTAATCTCTACAAGCAAACTCTACGCTCTAGCAAATACGTTCTACAGAGTTCCCCTTTCGAGAAAATACTTGAGAGTGTGACTTAAAGAAGAAAACGAAGTCTTGAAACTGGAGATATACAGAACACAGCGAACAACATGTCATTGTGGCGTTCAATGAAATTGATGCATGATGAATGAGAGGGGGGAAGGGCATGCTCATTGGACCGATCGCAATTTCATAAAGCAGCGAATTTGTGCCCTTGACTTACGAAGTGAGCGTAGTGTGGTCGTTTAGCCCGCGTTTGGTCAGAGCTTGGTGAGCGTTACCACGCGACGGTGCTCGAAGTTACCTTGGCCGTAGTCCTGCTGATGATGAAGATGACCAGGTGCGCTGCTCCCGTACGGAGTCAGACTTGCCCTTATCCGCGAACATCCGATCACGCCCGCGTACGCTTGCCTGTACTGTTTGTTCATGATCACGTAAATGATCGGGTTCACGCAGGATGCGAAGTAGAGCAGAAGGTAGCCCAAAACGTGAAATTCTATGGGAACAAACAAGATTTTATTCTTTATTTTATTTTATTTTATTTTCTATTATAAGTTGTTGCGATTTCGCTGCGGTGATTTTGGCGATCCGGTGGGTTTAAGGAACTGGGGGATTCCCCAGACCAACGCGAAATATTCGCAGGTAGCGAAATTTGTCTGTTTCATACCGAAGTACGAAATTTTTGGGATTCAGTGTCTCTTTTTTGTCGTTTGTCATGCTTTTTTTGCAACGGATTTTCAAACCTGATTTTCTGAAAAATTAAGCCTCCACTGGATAAATTTTACGGTGTATTTATTGTTTATTTTTGCACGAGGAATCATCTGCTGCCTGTTTGTACAATACCTTCGGCTGCACTCTGTATAGTTCGTTGGTTAAATGCTTTACCTGGATATTTAACTTCTCCGTCAGCGACCTTAACGATAGTGATTGGAAGGTAACAAGCGACGAAACTGAGGAAAATGGCAAGAACCATCTTTGTGATTCGCCATTCGCTACGTCTTTGTTTTATCTCCCTGGTATCTCTTCCGGGAGTATGGGGAGATTTGATCGTTGGTGTTGCATGCTTTCGCATCCTTATTTCGGAGCTGTGAACAACAAAAGTAACGGTTAATATATTGAAATACAAATAAAATCGAAAATTTTCGTCCTTTTCTCGAACTGCGTTTTTTCCTGCTTTTTAGTCTAATTCCAAGTTAGAATTCTTTCGCGTATTCGTCGAGAAATAATTAATTTTGGAACTATAACTATAAATATAAGATAAAATGTGAAACGAATTACCTGTGTACTACCCAGAATATTTTAGTATAACAACCAACGATCACTACGCAGGGTATCACGAAACCCATTATGAAAAGGAATGTTTTCGACGTGTGACTTTTGCTGTCCCGAACGATCGAGCAAGTTTCGAGATTTGGATCGTAGTCGAACCTACCTAAAGAACGATAAGAAAAGAGTAAGATACTGATGTTTTTAACGCTCGTTTCAGTTGTGTCGATATGTAAATCATGTCTCACCCCAAATTCCTAATAGGGTGGGCACTTGCATTCCATAAGAAAACATCCAACAGAATACAATCATAAAGGCGATCCAATATTTCTTGTAAACTTTGCTGTACAAACCATGATGAGCTATCATGATGTATCTAAAATACACAAATTTTCTGATCTGATTATCCCTGCATACGCTCAATTTCAAATATTTTCAATTTTCAATTTTCTATTTTCTCAAGTGGTGTATTATTTTTAATACTCTATTGTAATAAGAAATCAATTCTTGTCACGACTATACATATTTTTGCTGTAACTTTTAATTTTTTTCTTATATTCGTAGAGCATACTGGTAAAGTTTGATTGGAAAAAAATTGGAACACCCTGTATAATGCTATTTAACGAACTTTCTTCTTTATTTAATAAAGTTGACTTTCCACAGATCAACGAGTAGACAAAGGAAGCAATTTGTTACTCCAGTCCACGAAAGTAACGCGGAAGTGTGCTCTATCGAAGAAGCATCGTCACATATAGTAACATGTTTCACGTCGATTTGATGCGTACCTGTTGATAGTGATAGCTGCAACAGAGAGGAGACTCACACCGACGTTACCATATCTTAGAAAAGGTACAAGGACACATAGAAATCGTACGTCCGCCCAGCTTGCGTCGACAAACCTGATAGAATCGAATGGCAGTACGAGAAGGCAGAATACGAAGTCCGCTACACAGAGGCTGAAATAATTTTCACCAAAATCAAATCATCTGGAAGTATCTCGATCCTACTTTTTTCATTTTCTTCAACTTTTACATTGCGAAATTAAAATGAACATTTTCTCCACATCTCTGAAATAACTTCAATTAACAAATTTCTCTCCGTTAATTAATACGAAATATTAAAAGTTACATTTTAGTTACAGATTTTCATCTGGTTTTATTTTTAGATGCATTATTAAAATAACGCAGTAGAATATGTGAATTAAACGAAGCCAAAATTATTCGAAGTGTGTAACAAGTTAAGTGAGCTGATATCCACTGCTAAAGTCTTAATCGTTTAAATGAATGTTAAATAATTGTTTTTTCATTGCAGAGATACGTGTTGCATACCTGATAATGAAGGCCGCTGCAACGTTGCGAACTTTAGGATACTTGCACAGTGCAATGATCGTCAGCAAATTACCAGTAAGGCCAACGATCATAATTAGAATTGCAACTACGGCTGCGAATGTTCTCAGCGTCTTGGGGAACCTGGAGGATGCAGAAATTCGACGGTTCCAAAATTTATATATAATATATTTACTATTGTTATTTATTTATTTTCAGGCTCATGGCTACGAAAAGGATTTGGTTTACAATACATTATTTCCTTGTCCATTCGCGCTCCATTTTATCTTGTCACTCATACACTCGTTCTTTGGCTATCTATCTCCTAACTCTGTATATTCTTATTAATAATTTAATCTAACCTATTATCTACTCTATAGGCATTTTTTCACATAAATATTGTACATTTATTCGATATTGGAAAATGTATTATGGAAGTTAATTGCAGTACAATAAGTTTCTCTATAATTTCGTCGCTATTAAGAGAATTTTAATTACCTCGATAGCTCGGCATCGATTATCTCCCGATTGCTTTCTGTGTTGTTCTCAGAAGCACGTAATAACCACGTAGTGGAAAAGTTGTCCATTCCGAAGATGACGAATTTTGGTTCGTTTCTAGTGATTCATTCGATTTCGACCACTTCCGAGACCTGTTACAAAGAATAACCGTTGAGTAAATTATTTTCACGAAGGAAAGATTCTAGGAAAGTACCAGCAGATATTATTGTAAAACGGTGCTACTAAATTGTCCTGCGTGGCCTTTATCGTCTATTCGAGGTTAATTTACTTTCTCAATTTTTGTTAAGAAAAAAATTGATTAATCGTCTATTTATTAAGTAATTCTTAATTACTTTCGAATTTACTTTCTTAACGTAGTCTTTCAAATTCAACTCCCAATTAAATAAAGATAAGAAAAAAGGATTTACTTTTGTAACTTAATTGCATGTAAATTGCGATAAACACAAGTTACCAATTTCCAATGACAAAGTTTAGATTTTCCGAATGCGTGTAATTTCATTTTTTATACATCTTTTATTCATTTTTGCACATTGCACCATTTTTAAAACGTCCTCTCTTATCCTGTGTACTTTTCTCACCCTCGGAGAAGCTCTTTAGAGAAGTACACGTGATGCAAATTGGACGAATGATAATAGTGAAAGGTGACTGATGGAATTCATAATTATTTATGAGGTCACTGTAAGGGTGTCCCTTATCCGATCGAACTGGGTCATCTAGAAGATTTACAGAGGACGATGTATGTAAGTTGCTTGTAAAGATCGTCGTTCCGACTAATCTCTTCCTTTCCGAGCGATTATTGGTTGTTAAAGAAGGAAAGATGTGTCTCAATTGCATCGAAATTATGAATAATGTATGTTTCCCGTGGACGCTCTACCAACGCTTATGTTTAACATACCGAAGAAAAGTGTATTAAGTCGATACTTCAGTGTTTCGCTAAATTAGATATCTCTTAAATTCGAAGAAATAGTTCTGATACAATTGAAGTTATTTTTACGTACAGAACAGACAGATATCAGACGCGCTCCGCTTTTGAGTGAAATCAAAGTTTAATTCGAAGAAAATGAAAACTGATCGCTGATAATTTTCACTATTGTCGACGACCTTTCGCGCCATTTCTCTGGAAACTCGGTGGTTTTGAATCAATTATGCGAATCCAATCGGAAAGAATTCATTTCTACACCTAATAGAGTACTCGATTTTAAAAGTTTATCTGTACTAGCCTATTTAATCCGGATGATTAATTTCGATAATTAAAAATAAACTAGTACCTGGTAGAGATGAAGGAAAGTGCAGGCTGGATACAGACTATGCTGGATTTCGTAAACTAGGGTCAAACTACGGTGCATTAACCTCGATTGAGCTTAATTAAGAGAAATTAACGGACACCCTGTGCTAGCATCCTCCGTAATAAAAACCTCGTCAAAAGTGACGGAAGACATGGGAACAAAAGGGTGATATAGCAGTCTCGTTGTGGTATATGCGCACCGTACCTCCTCGTTTCCCCTTCTACGAGTTTGCTCTTTGAAAGAAAATTCTGCGTGTCTTTTGAAACGATCATCTTCAAAGTTTCGGTAACTTAACGATATTCTTCTACTTTCTACGTAAATGTTTCACATTATTTATACGTTTATTATCGAATTTTTCTGACCTTACTTCCTACATTCAAATGTTTCGGTGTAAGAGTTAAAACACTCTAAAATAAGAATTTTTGTCACTTAGGCGAAGTTAATTTTGAGTAGATTAGAGAATGAATAGATTTAATAGACAAACGTGATACGTACACAATGTACAATGTTTTATCTAATCAAATTATTAGCATGCAATACTAGAAGAGGTGTGAAAGAAATTTGGACCAAAGTAAAACACATTATCCTATAAAGTAGGTGGCAATTCTTTTCATAATGCTGCTTCAATATTTCAATTGAGCCATTCATCTAAATCTATCGGCATTGTGTCAATAAATAAAGCTAGCCGAAGTCTTTCAATGTTGATTTAGTTTGTTGCTAGTAGAACACGATTAGATTCACCCTGTCGCACTTTAAATGCCATTTAATGCGATCGCAATTCTCAGTATTGTGATTCGGTGTTTATCAATCTTATGTGGCTACAAATCATTCGGATTTAATTAACCAAGTTCCTGTTTTATTTGGTCTACAACGTCACTGTAGGGCTTGTATTTGTAAATTTCGTTAATTAGCCCTTTCGATGTTCGGTAAAATAAGAAGATATAAAAATTATCCACTTTTCTGTGACTTTGTTTAGCCATACTTGCAATGAAAATAAGGGAAAAATATATTTTACGTGTATTTTGTAATATTCTATTAGAAATATTTAATATTTCTGAAATATAATTTGTACAATTAATATTTAACGTAGTATTAGAAATATTTTAATAATTAAACTTGAACGGACTAAACAGCGAAATAATTTCGTCAGAACTGCTACTTTTCAGTCGCTATTTTAATCTGTTCTTTCATACATCGTTGAAAATGTACACTTTTCCTGGTAAATCTCAGATATAAACGTATATTTGTTGTTATTTTTACATCTATAACTAGATAAACGACACTTTTCGTAAAAAATCTCTGTGGATTATCTTTTGAACGGTGTATTCTCGAGCTACCAGAACCGCTGATATTTGTCAGGTTTCACCGATACACCTTGGCGCGTGACAAAACCACCAAAAAGCGACGTCATGTCGTCTTCTATAGAATCTGCGGTGACCAGCTGACGTCACAGAATGATTTCCGAGTTGATCACGCGGCGAATGGCAATGAATGAGTCAACTTGACTCACGGTGAAAGTGAATAAGCTTGACGAGCCGCGGGACGACATAGGCACGCGTCTCGCGATCATGCAAATTGGCTGATTATCTCGTTTATAGCCGAAGCGTGTTTTTATCTAGGCCGATCACGGTTTTCATTCACTCGATACCCTTGTATCGCGTGGAATTTTTCACGAATCACGCGAGTCAACGGCTGAGGTGCCGTTAACGAACGAAAATGTTCGAACAAGATGAAACTTAATTGTAATTTTCACAGTTGTGGTAATTTAATAGAGAAACTTGTTGTCTCATTTTTCTGACCTTACTTCTCACATTTCCTTCGAATATTTACCGTGAAGTAATTAAAATACTCTGAAATAAGAATTTTTTGATTACTCAGAATGAAAACGAATTTGGAGAATAAGACGTTAGGTGAAGTTAATTTCGAGTAGATTAGAGAACGAACAGATTCAATAGATTCCTGTTACCGTTTCTTGAATTGTGCAGAGGTCCGTAATAAATCTCTCGTGTGTCAAGTCCACAATTACCAAATACCAACTGGCAACCAATTATAGTGTGGGACTGATTTATGGCATACCCTGTGACCATCTATCAAGTCCATTCAAGCGATGTGTAACAAATTGAGTTTACCGTTTAATGGTAATTCTACTGTTTTAACAATTTCACAAAAGTTTGGCAAAAATTGAAACAATTTCTTACCAATCGTCTAAATATCTTTGAATTCAAGAAAATATCAAATATCAACTGGCAACCAATTATAGCATGGGATTGATTTATGGCACACTCTGTGACCATCTATCAAGTCCATTCAAGCGATATGTAACAAATTGAGTTTACCATTTGATGGTAATTCCACTGTTTTACCAAATTTTTATAAAATTTGGCAAAAATTGAAACAATTGTTTACCAACCGTCCAAATATCCTCGAATTGAAGAAAATGACTTAAAAGTGGCAATGTATTTCACTCGAATCGAGTAGACGGTAATAAAAGGAGGAAAATTTTCGTCGAAATGGCGAAAAGGGAAGGATAGGGTGATTAAACGCGTTCTTGGAACAGGTTCAAAGTGAAGAAGCTGCGTATACGTAGAATTGTAGGAAAGAAAACGAAAGAATGAATCATAAGCGGAATAATGGCGGCGCGTTACGTGTGTGACACCGGTCGTATTCTTATCGTGTTAATGCTGTTGAAGCTCTAATATGCACAGAATGCGCTGATGTTATGTTAGCGTTGAAATTTACGGTTGCTCGTATTTCGAAAGCAACACGTGAATGCTCGGCGCCCGTGCATCTAGTTCAGAGAAAACTCATTCACGCGAACGAAACCGTGATAAACAATATTCCTTACGCAAAAGAAAATTGCACCGTCTACTTGTTACTTTCAAAATGAATCACAAAATACAGTGAATTCTCTCCAAGAGTCAGTAAGTTTGGATTCTACAAGTGACAGTATAGATGGTCCTACGCCTAGGCCTGCGTCATTTCTGCGCCCATGTTATCTCGCTCGCAGTCAGTCAAGCGTGTAACGCTACACCAGTCGGTTTCCTTTACGAGATTTCACGGCTCGACAAATCATTATAGAAAAATATAATTTCTTTAATTTTACGTTTTTTTATCCCGAAATTTTTATTAACATATTGATGAGATTTTTCTGATGAAAATGATCTCAAACACGATATAATTTAAACAACATTTACTTATTAACACGTTCACTGTCGCGCCAGATTTACAGATTGCTGTCAGGCAGCCACAAGAAAATACATTTTAAGCATAGGATTATAGTATTATGCTTTATAATTTGTTTTTTTCAATTGAAAATAATGTCTAGCTAGCTATGAGTTGACAACATTTATTTTATTTTAATTATTCTAAACATTTGAGGCACTTCAGTCAATGATGACCACCATGGCCATGTCGAGGAAACAATCTAATTGAGTGATTAATTTAATTTCATAATATATCGCTTTAGCGAGCCACCGTTCGGTTGCCAATTGTTTATCACATAGAGTCGGCCTACCTCCACGTAAAAAAAAAAAATGTAGGGTCGATTCGACAAGTGTCAGTCAAATGTAGAGTCAATAGCAGCAGAAAAGCTGCTAAACAATTAGAATTAAATGTAACGATAGAAATTATTGCAATAATGCGTAATGAAATTGAAAGAATCAAATCGTTCTGTGTCTTTCTCGATTCTAGAATATAAGAAAATTTGAATAAAATACGCGACGAGAATTGGGGAG